>NW_026779063.1:0-162773 GCF_030144855.1 Hypanus sabinus | reverse complement strand
GCGGATATTAGAGGAAGGTTTTTCACTCAGAGTGTGGTTGGAGCGATGAATGCACTGCTTGAGTCAGTGGTGGCGGCAGGTACACTAATGGACTTTAAGAGACTACGAGAATTGCATATGGAGGAATTTAAGTTAGAGGGTTATATGTGATGCAGAGTTTGATGGTCGGCACAACATTGCCAGCCGAAGGGCCTGCACTGTGCTGTACTGTTTCATGGTCGATGTTCGATAAAAGGCGGAGAGGGAAGGAAAGGAGAAAAGCCGTTTTCACCAAAGGTTTTTTAAAAAAAGAGAACACCATATACAATCGCCATCGTCGTAGCGGCCATCGTCGGAGTGGACTGAGGCAGCGTAGGACGGATTTGGCTCAATAGGCTTCAGTGAGAAAGGGCAGAGGCGAGATTTGAACGGGGCACGACTGCGCAAGCGAGTGATAGTCGGCCTCTGAGATCACCGAGAAAATTTAAAAAGGGAGAAGAGGCTGAGAACGAGTTTCACTTCAGGTGAGCTAAGACCGGGCAAGCTCCTTAAAATTATCTATTTAGCTTAGGAGTAGGTAACGGAGGCAGCAGTTAGGGCAGTTGCGTGCTCCGTTTGCAGTATGTGGGAAATCAGGGCGAGCACAACTGTCCCTGATGATGACACCTGCAAAAGGTGCATCCATCTGCAGCTCCTGACAAACCAAGTTAGGGACCTGAAGCTGGAGCTGAATGAACCAGTTCTTCCAGGAGGCAGCGGCAGAAATATTCAGGAGTTACACAGAGATAGGCACCCCTAAGAGTCAGCAGAAATGTACCAGCGTGACTGTGAGGAGAGGGAAGGGGATTAGACAGAATGAGCAGAACACCCTTGTGGCCTTCCCCATCAATAATAAGTATACCGTTTTGGATACTGTTGGTGGGGACCAATGCCATTAGACATAGGGATGCTGCCAGAGGATTGGCGTAGTGCTCATGCTGTTCCATTGTTTAAAAAGTGTTCTAATAGTATACTTAGTAATTAGAGGCCTGTTAGTTTGACGTCAGTGGTGAGTAAATTAATGGGAAAGTATTCTTACAAATGGTATACAGAATTATCAGAATAGACAGGGTCTGATTAGCAACAGTCAAAATTAATTTGTGCGTCCAAGTTCATGTTTGCCAAATCTTACTGAATTTTTTGAAGAGCTTACTAGGAAAGATGACGAGGGAAAAGCAGTGGATGTTGTCTATATGGACTTCAGTAAGGCCTTTGACAAGGTTCCGCACGGAAGGTTAGATAGGAATATTCAATCCTAAAATGTTAATATTGAAGCGGTTAAATTGATTCAACATTGGCTGCATGGGAAATGCCAGAGAGTAGTGGTGTATAACTGTTTGTCAGGTTCGAGGCCGGTGACTTGTGGTGTGACTCAGGGATCTTTAATGGGTCCAATGTTGTTTGCCATTTAAATTAATAATATGGATGATGCGGTGGTAAATTGGATTAATAATTATGCAGATGATACTAAAATAGTTGGCGTTGTCGATAATGAAGAAGGTTTTCAAAGCTTGTAATGGCACCAAGGAAGAGTGAATCTCTCTCCCTATGTCCGCCGGCAGTCAGACACAGAATGCGGATCCCTTCACACCGGCCCATCACACATTCGCGGCGTCAGTTGCGAAGTTCAGATCCGCCTGAAGAGTCCGATCGCACTGACTCAACAGGTTAGGGACACCGCACTGCACTGCCACATCAAATAATCCTGTTGTCAGACATACAGAGAAGTTCCAAACACACCCTCCTAAAGCAAATACCGGGAATCAGAATCATAGTGTAGATCCCAAAACACAGTCCCAACATATAAACTGCTTTAGACACAGAGCAGAGTTGCTTCTATTCCGGCCCATCAAGGAATCATGGGGTCAGACTCGACGTAAAGCTTCCTCCACACCGTCCCATCACACACTCCCGTGGTCAAACACAGAGTGAATCTCCCTCTACTCCGTCCCATCAGACACTCCCGGGGTCAGGCACACAGTGCATATCCCACAACACTGTCCCATCACACACACCTGGGGTCAGACACAGAGTGAAACTCCATCCACATTGCTTATCGCACAGTCCCTGGGTCAGAAAGAGACAGAAGCTCACTCCCTCCGTCTCTTTCCTACTCACCTCTCGAAGGTGACCGTGAGTCCGGCTTTACGAGCTGCATTTTCATGTAAGTCTCGCTGTCGTTCATCCTGTCGAGGATCCTCTGCGTCTCTGAGCTCAGCGAGACAAACAAACACCAGATGAGCTGCTGATAAAGAGAGGAGCCGAGAGCGGGGGAGAAAGTGGCTGGGGTATAGGGAGATTGTGGGTGCACGCAAGCAAACAGCATTATGAAGGTCGCCATGCACCCACCCATGCAATTTCTTCTCCCTCCTGCCGTCTGGGAAAAGGCTCCGAAGCATTCGGGCTCTCACGACCAGACTATTTAACAGTATCTTAACCAAACTATCAGACTCCTCAGTTCTCGAAGCCTGGACTGACACCTTGCCCTGTTGTCCTGTTTATTATTTATTGTAATGCCGGCACTGTTTTATGCACTTTTCCCAGTCCTGTGTAGTTCAGTAGTCTAGTATATTTTTCGCTGTGTTCTCATAGTTTAGTTTTTGTACTGTGTCCTGTAACACCATGATCCTAAAAAACGTCGTCCCATTTTTAGTATGTACTGTTGCAGCAGTTATCGTCAAAATTACAATGAAAGTGACTTGACTTGACGTGAGAGGGGTTGATTGATCTGGACAGCTGAGGGCGGCTGAAGGAAGAGCAGTTGGTTGGGGAGAAAGTGGGATTCGAGATTGAGGGGAAGGATAGAGCTTTGCGGAAAGACAGACCTGGTGTACTGGGGTCAGAAAGGGGGAAGAAGGACAGCGAGGGGTCGAAATAGAGAGGATCGATTCCTGTAGAGAAGTTAGGGGTGATAGTGAGAAAATAGAGAGCGATCTAACGGGGGAAAGCAGGAAAAAGAGAGAGCGAAACAGAGAAACGGATAGGGAGGGGGGCGAAGGAAGAGAAGGAGAAAGGATATGGGGAAGTGATAATTGAGGGAGATGTAACATGGAAGTTGATGCGACATAGGAAGAGAAGAAGGAAGAGAGAAAGGAATGGAAGAGGGGGAAGAGTGAGGTATGATGAGTGAACAGGGAGGGAAAGACGAACAGATATATTGTCAATCATTCAGAGCCTTTATTGTCAGAGTGATTTGCAGCAAAAACCGCACCCAAAACCCAACCAGTTGATTCCTGGTTTGAGCCTCAGCGCTCCCATTGCTCTGCTTATCGCCCGGGCTTCAGTCCCTCTGTGCCCTGGAAACCACGGCCCCGAGACCACCTGCAACGCCCACCGAAATAAGCGAGCCCCGGCCCTCCGAGCAGACGTCAAACAATAGATCGCCATTTTTAGACAGCGTAGTTCTTTACAAAGAAACATGACATTTAGATATTGAAGTTCACAGGAAACCAACACGGTGTCTGAGGTTTGACTCCCTTCACTAGTTGGAACATAAGCTGGGGGTTGCTAGTATTTCAGAGAGTATTGAAAGCGTGCGGCTGTACTGATTGGGCCGTCACACAGACAGTAAAAAATAGAAATAGCAGCGAAGTCAACTTAACAGACGAAGTTCAACAGTTCTCTCTAAACCCTCCACCATCTTCTGTCTACTTTTTTTTTCTCTCTGCATGCCTCACTCTCCCCTCACTGTCTCCATACTTCTCTCGCATGAATGCCTCTAACCCGCTTTATTGTCGCTCCTCTCCCCAGCTCACTCCTTATTCCTTCACTCCCTCTCTCTCCTCTGTCTTTCTGTCTTACTGCTCACTAAGCCTTCTCATTTTGTCTCCCCATCCTCTTTACCCCACATTCTCTCTTCGCACTCTGCCGCCCACAGTGAACGTTCACCAAACTGAAATGAGAAAAGATGTGAAATGTGAAATGTCTGTATAGTTCCCGTGAAAGTCGCCACACACAGGACAGTGGGGATTATTTTCTGTGAAATTTTAAGGAATCTTTTGCAGGATGTTGGAGATAAGTTTGTCCAGAGGAGGAAAATTAAGAATGTTATCAAAGATCAGATGGTTCTATTGAGGAATATAGGGCAGAAAGGTAGGAGCCTACGAAGGGGCTGAGGAGAGCAATAACGAAACATGAGGCCTTGGCGAGCAGGGTAAAGGAAAACCCCAAGACATTCTTCAATGATGTGAAGAACAAAAGGATGACAATTGAAGATAGGATCGATTGGAGTTAGTCTCCAGGAGGCGAGGGCAGAGGATATTTATTTCCTCATTGTCCACGGGAGTGGTACCGGAGGAATGCAGGAAGGCGAATGCGACCCCTTGTTTAGAACATAGGGGGGATAGTCCGGGTAGTTATAGACCAGTGAGCCTCACGTCTGTGTTGGGAAAGATGTTGGAAAAGACCCTTCGAGATAGGATCTATGGGCATTTAGGACATCATGGTCTGAACAGGGACAGTCAGCATGGCTTTGAGCAGGGCAGATCGTGTCTAACAAGCCTGCTAGAGTTTTTTGACGAGATGACCCGGCATATAGGTGAGGGTAGTGCAGGGATGTGATCTACATGGATTTTGTTAAGGCATTTGACAATGTTCCGCATGGAAGGTTGATTCAGAAATTCAGAAGGCATGCATTGCAGTGAAGTTAGGCCAGATGGATTCAGAATTGGCTTCCTTGCAGAAAGCAGATTTTTGTGGTGGAGGGAGTATATTCGGATTGGAGGGTGGTGAACAGTGGTGGCCCAAAAAGATCGGTTACTGACCTCTACTTTTTCGTGATTTTTTTAAAGACCTGGATGCGGGATTAGAAGGGTGAGTTGGCAAGTTTGCAGAGGACACAGGGGATGGTGGTGTAGTAAATAGTGTAGAGGATTGTCGAAGATTGAGGAGAGGCATTGTTAAGATGCAGATATGTGCTGAGAAGTGGCAGATGGATTTCAACCCTGAGAAGTGTGAGGTGGTACACTTTCGAAGGACACATTCCAAGAATACAAAGTAAATGGCAGGGTATTTGGAAGTGCGGAGGAGCAGAGGGATCTCAGTGTTATCTTTCATATGCCGAGGGACAGGGTTTAAGAGTCGCAAGGTAATGATGCAGCTCTGTAAAACTCTGGTTAGGTCAAACTTGGAATACCGTGTCAATTTCTGGTCGCCTCACTTTCGGAAAGATGTAGAAGCATTGGAAAGCGAACAGAGGAGATTTACCAGAATTCGGCCTGGTTTAGACTGTATGCATTATATTCAGAAATTAAAGGAGATAGGGTTTTACTCTCTGGAGAGAAGAAGGATGAGAGGAGACATGATGGAGGTATACAAGATAGTAAGAGGAATAGATAGAGTGGAAAACTAGAGCCTCGTCCCCAGGGCGCAATGGCTCATTATAAGAGGATATGGATTTAAAGTAAGGGGTGGGAAGTTCAAGCGTAATATTAGAGGTGTTTTAGTCAGAGAGTGGCTGGTGTGTGGAGTGCACTGCTTGAGTCAGAGTTAGAGGCAGATAGGTATATGGAGGAATTTAACGTGGGGGTTATATGGGAGACACAACATTGTGAGTCGAAGGCCTTTACTCTGCTGTACAGTTCTTTGTTCTATGTTCTATACCATAACATCCCTGGTTCAGTCACGATGAATGGTCCCTCCACTCCGTCCCATCACACACTGCCGGGATCAGACACATGGTCAAGGTCCCGCCACACTGTTTATGTTATTTCTGCTCACTTAAATCGGATATCGATCCCTCCCTTCTAATCTCTCTACGTCTCTCTGTACAGGCCTGTCGTGTGCTTTCAGACTGCTTCCGCTCAGTGACTGGAAACTCACCACCTGTTCACAGCCCTCCCTCCCCTCTCTCACGCCTCAGTTCTACATCTGGTCTCACACACACTTATTATGTCTGAGACAGACACACTGTTGGAGACTACAGGAACGGTGAAGTGCTGGTGTTTGGTGAGGGGGGGGAGAGTGAGTAAAGAGGGAGATTCGCTCTGTTTCTGAATCCGCTATGGTGTCATCGGACTGTGAGGATGCCGATTCACTCTGTGTCAGGCCACCGGAGTGGGTGACGGGACAGTACTGAGGGAGCTGCATATTGTGTCTGACCGCCGGACTGTGTGCTGGAACAGAGTGGAGGGAACGACAATCTGTGTCTGACGGTGCGGTGGGACCATGCGGAGGAGGGCTTCATTCTGTGTCTGACCACGCAAGCTTTTGACGGAACGATGTGGAGAGAGTGAAACTCCCTACTCACCGTCCCATCACACACTCCCGGTGTCAGACACAGAGTGAATCTCCCTCCACACCGTCACATCACGCAATTCCCGGTTCAAACGCAGAGTGAATCTCCCTCCTCACCGTTACAACACATTCTTCCGGGGTCAGACAGAGAATTTAACACTCAATTTCCCTCATGGAAAAGGATAGGTTCAGAGAGGACAGATTTTTTTTTAGATTGGGAATGGGCAAATTATGGTTCTATAAGGCTAAAAATTCCGGGTGTGAATTGGGATGATATTTTTCTGGGAACTTCTGAGGGATGTTTTGCAGGATGTTGGGGATACATTTGTCCCTTTGAGAGAGATTAGGAATGGTAGGGTGAAGGACCCATGGGTGCCAAGTGAGCTGGGGTTCTAGTCAGGTGTAAGAAGGCAGCATACATGACGTTAGGAAGGAAAGATCAGATGGGTCTATTGAGGAAAATAGGATAGCAAGGTAGGAACATAAGAGGGCGCTGAGGAGAGCAGGAAGGGCCAATGAGTAGGTCTTGGCGAGCAGGGTAAGGGGAAACCCTAAGGCATTCTTCAGTACTGTACCGTTCTATGTCCTCTGTTCTATACTGTAACATCACACATTCCTGGGTTCAGACACCGAGTGAATCTCACTCCATACCGTCCCATCACACACTCCCGAGGTCAGACAGAGTAAATCTCCCTCCATACCGTCCCATCACACACTCCCGAGGTCAGACAGAGTGAATCTCCCTCCATACCGTCCCACCACACACTCCCGGGGTCAGACACAGAGGGAATCTCCCTCCACACCGTCCCATCACACATTCCCGTGGTCAGGCACAGAGTGACTCTCACTCCACACCGTCCCATCACACACCCCCGGGTTCAGACACAGTGTGAATCTCGCTCCACACCTTCCCATCACACACTCCCGTGGTCAGGCACAGAGTGAATCTCACTCCACACCGTCCCGTCACACACTCCCGTGGTCAGGCACAGAGTGAATCTCACTCCACACCGTCCCATCACACACTCCCGGGTTCAGACACATGCTGAATCTCCCTCCACACCGTCCCATCACACACCCCCGGGTTCAGACACAGTGTGAATCTCGCTCCACACCTTCCCATCACACACTCCCGTGGTCAGGCACAGAGTGAATCTCACACCACACCGTCCCGTCACACACTCCCGGGGTCTGACACAGAGTGAATCTCCCGCCTCACCATCCCTTCACACACTCCCGGGTCCAGACACAGAGTGAATCTCCCTCAACGCCGTTCCGGCCCACACTCCCGGGTTTAGACACAGAGTGAATCTCCCTCCACACCGTCCCATCACACACTCCCGTGGTCAGTCACAGAATGAATCTCACTCCACACCGTCCCATCATACACTACCAGGGTCTGACACAGAGTGAATCCCCCTCCACACCATCCCACCACACATTCCCAGGGTCAGCCACAGAGTGTATCTCCCTCCACTCCGTCCCTTTACACACTCTCGGGGTCAGGCAAATGTTGAAGCTCCCGAAGCACCGTCCCGTCACATAGTCCCGGGGTCAGACACATGGTCAAGGTCCCTCCACACGGCATGTGTTATTTCTGCTCACTTAAACCGGATATCCATCTCTCGCCTTTGAGCTTCGCTGCGTTTTTCTGTGTACAGACCGGTCGTGTGGTTTCAGACTGATTCCGCTCAGTGACTGGAAACTCACCCCTCCTCCACAGCCCTGCCTCCACCTCTCACTCCTCTGTTCTACCTCTGGTCTCACACACTCAATTAACTCTGAGACAGACACATTGTTGGAGACTACAGGAACGCTGAAGTGATGATGATTGGTGAGGAGAGAGAGTGAGTAAAGAGAGAGACCCGCTCAGTTTCTGAATCCGCTCCTGTGTTATCGGTCTGCGAGGCGGCAGATTCACATTGTGTCTGACCCCAGGAGAGTCTAATGGGACACTGTTGAGGGAGCTGCATTCTGTGTCTAACCGAGGGACTGTGATGGCACGGAGTGGAGGGAGATTCACTTTGTGTCTGACACCGGGAGTGTGTGATGGGACGGTGTGTCGGAGCATCACTCCGAATCTGACCCTGGGAGTGGGAAATAGGACAGTATGGAAGGAACTTTACTCTGTGTCGAAAGCAGTTTCTATGTGATGGGGCTGTGTTTAGGGTTCTTTACTCTGTGTATGATACCGGGAATGTATTTTGGAAGAGTGTGTTGGGAACAGCTCTGTATGTCTGACAAGAGTATTGTTTGAACGGGTAGCATCACTCTGTCTCTTATCCGGCGAGTCTGGGGTCAACTGAGGCGGGGAAAGTCTGATGCCGCGGTGTGAAACTATTTCCATTCTGTGTTGGACTACAAGCGGTTGTAATGGACGGGGTGCAGAGAGATTCAATGTTCATTGGTCATATTTTCCAAAGCAGACGATTGGGCGAAGATACATTGTACTAACGCTATTTCAAAGCGTCATGAAATAAATTCAATAGAGGCAGAGGTCTCCGTGATTTATCCCCACCAGAGTGAAATTCCCTTCAGTCCATCCAATCACATACATCGGGTGTCAGACATACAGAGAAGCATGCTCCAAACTGTCCCATTACACACTCCCGTCAGACACACAGTGAATCTCCCTCCACAGCGGACCATCACACAGTGCCGGGGTCAAACACAGAGTGAATCTCGATCCACACCTTCCCATCTCACACTCCCGGCGTCAGACACAGAGTGAAACTTCATCCACAGGGTCATATCACACACTGCCAGGGCCAGACATAGAAAATCTCCCTCCACACCGTCCCATCACACACTGCCGGCGTCAAACACAGAGAGAACTTCCATCCACACCGTCCCATCACACACACGGGGTCAGACACAGAGTGAATCTCCCTCATAACCGTTAGATCACATACTTCCGGGTTCAGACAGAGAGTTTAACTCCTTTAATGTCCCTCATGGAGGAGGAAAGAAATCAGAGGATAGGAGTTTTATTTTAATTGTTGAAGTGCAAATTGTGTGGCTATCAGGCTATAAATTCCAGGTGTGTATTGGGATGATGTTTTTTTTCATGGAACTTTTGACGAAATTTTGGCAGGATGTTGGGGATCAATTTGCCTCGGTGATACAGATGAAGAATGGTCGGTTGATGTAACCATGGATGACAGGTTAGGTGGAGAATCTACTCGGGTGTAGGTAGGCATCGTACATGAAGTTTAAGAAGCAAGTATCAGATGGGTCTATTGAGGAATATAGAGTAACAGGAAAGGAGCTTAAAAAGGAACTGAGAGCAAGAAGCAAGCTTGAGAAGGTCTTGGTGAATTGGGTAAAAAAATACTCCAATATATCTTTCAATTATGTGGAAAAAAAGATGACAAGAGTGAAGAATGGACCGATTAGAGATAAAGTTGAAAAGATGTGCCTGGAGTCTGTGGAAGTGAGAGAAGTACTGAATGAATGTTCCTCTTATTATTCTCCACTTACAGGGAACTTGATGAATGTGCGGACAATGTCATTGAGGTAGACTTTCTGGAGCATGTTAATATTAAGGGAGAGGTGTCGTTGGATTTTTTAAAATACGTTAGGACCGATAAGTTCATGGTGCCTGATGGAATATTCCCCACGGATCTCCACGTGGCGAGGACGGAGATTGCTAATCCTCTGGCTGTTATCATTATCTCCTCTTTGCCAGCTGGAATGGTACCGTAGGAATGGAGGGAGGTGAATGTCGTCCCCTTGTTCAAAAAAGTGAATGGGGTAGTCTGTGTAATTATAGTCCAGTGGGCCTCACGTCTGTGTTGGGTATGCTGTTGGAAAAGATCCTTAAAGATAGGATCTATGGGCATTTAGGGAATAATTCTCTGAGCAGGAACAGTCAGGATGGCTTTATGCAGGGCAGAGCGTGTCTACCAAGCTTGTTAGAGTTCTTCCAGAAAGTGTCCAGGCATATACATTAGGGTTGTGCAGTGGATGTGATCCACATAGATTTCAGTCAGGCATTAGACAGGATTCCACTCGGTAGGCTTATTCAGAAAGTCAGAAGGGATGGGATCCAGTGAAGTTAGGCTAGATGGATTGAGAATTGGCTTGACTGCAGAAAGCAGGTGCTCGTGGGGGAGGGAGTACATTTGGACTGTGAGGCTGTGATCAGAGGTGACACTCAAGGATCGGTTCTGTGACATCTATTTTCGTTTTTTTTTTTTTTAACGACCAGAATGTAGGTTTAGATGTGTGAGTTGGCAAGTTTGCTGATGATACAAAGGTTTGTGTTGTTGTGGATAGTGTAGAGGATTGTCGAAGATTACGGAGAGACAGTGCTAAGATGCAGATGTGTTCTGAGAAGTGGCAGATGGATTTCATCCTGGAGAAGTATGAGGTGGTACACTTTGGAAGGAGTCAGCAAGTTTGGAGCTTAAGAAGGGTCTGAGGTGAGCAAGACCTTCGGAAGGTCTTGGTGGTTAGGGTAAAGGAAAACACCAAGGCATACTTCAATTATGTGAAAAGGAAAAGGATCACAGGAGTGAAGATAGGACCGATTAGAGATAAAGGTGGACTATGTGCCTGGCGTCTGTCGATGTGAGCGAGTTAATGAATGAATACTTTTCTTCGGTTTTCATCATTGAGAGGGAGCTTGATGACGCTAAAGCCAATATGAGTGAGGTAGACGTTCTGGAGCATGTTGATATTAAGGCAGAGGAGGTGTTGCAGTTATTAAAATACATTAGAACGGATATGGCCACGGGATCTGACGGAATATTCCCCAGGAATCTCCACGAGGCAGGGACAGAGAATGCTGAGCCTCTGGCTAGGATGTTTCTGTCCACCATGTCAACGAGAATGGTACCGAAGGAATCAAGGGAGACGAATGCTGTCGCCTTATTTAAAAAAAAATATAAGGGATAGACCGGGTAATTATAATCCAGAGAGCCTCACGACAGTGGTGGGAAAGCTGTTGGAAAAGATCCTTAGAGATAGGATCTATGGGCATTTAGAGATTCATGGTCTGATCAGGGGCAGTCAGCATGGCTTTGTGAAGGGCAGATCGTATCTCACAAGACTGATAGAGTTCGTTGAGGAGGTGAGCAGGCATATAGATGAGGGTAGTGCGGTAGCTGTGATCTACATGGATTTTAGTAAGGCATTTGACAAGGTTCCACATGGTAGGATTATTCCGAAAGTATGAAGTCATGGGATCCAAAGAATTTAGACCAGGAGGACTGAGAATTGGCTTCTTGCCGTTGGTCGTGCTGCAAGTATTACATTCGGACTGGAAGGCTGTGACTAGAGGTGTTCCTCAAGGATCGGTTCTTGGGACCTCTACATTTCGTGACTTTTTTAAAATAACTGGATGCGGGGTTAGAAGAGTGAGTTGGAACGTTTGCAGACGACACAAAGGTTGGTGGTGTCGTGGATAGTGTAGAGAATTGTCGAAGATTCCAGCAGACAGACATTGCTAAGAAGGAGATGTGTGCTGAAAGGCGGCAGATAGATTTCAACCCGGAAAATCGTGAGCTTTGCAAGGGCAAAGTCCAAGGTAGAGTACAAAGCAAATGGCAGCAAAATTGGATGTGCGGAGGAGCAGAGGGATCTGTGTGTACGTATCGACAGATCTCTGAAAGTTGCCTCACTGGTAGATAGTGTAGTTAGGAAAGCGTATGAAGGGTTAGCTTTCATAATTCGAGGGACAGTCCAAGATTCGCCTGGTAATGATAAACTCTTGTTAGGCCACACTAGGAGTACTGTGTCCATTTCTGGTCGCCTCACGACACTGGTGACGTGGAAGCATTGGGAAGGGTAGTGATGAAATTTAACAGGATGCTGCCTAGTTTAGAGAGAATGCATTATGATCAGAAATTAAGCGAGCTCGGGGTTTTCTCTCTGGTGAGAAGGAGGATGAGAGGAGACATGGTAGAGGCATACAAGATATTAAGAGGAATGGGTAGAGTGGACAGCTAGCGCCTCTTTCCCAGGGCACAACTGCTCAATATCAGAGGATATAGATATAGATATAATATAAGGAAGACTACTTCGGCTCAGTGACTGGAAACTCACCACCACTCCACGGCCCTCTTTCCACCAACACTCCGACTCCTCAGTTCTACCTCTGGTCTCACACACACTTATTATCTCGGAGACAGACACACTGTTAGAGACTACAGGAACACTGAAGTGCTGGCGACCTGTGAGAGGGAAGAGAGGGAGTGAGCAAGGAGATTCGCTCTGTGTCTGACACAGGGAGTGTGTGATGGGACGGTGTGGAGGAGGATTCACTCTGTATCTGACCCAGGGAGAGAGTGATGGGACGGTGTGGATGGAGATTCATTCTGTGCCTGACCCCGGTAATGTGTGATGCGTCGGTGTGGATGGAGATTCTCTCTGTGTCTGACCCTGGGAGTGTGAGATGGGACGGTGGGGAGGGAGATTCACTCTGTGTCTGACCCAGGGAGAGTGTGATGGGTCTGTGTGGATGGAGATTCACTCTGTGCCTGACCCCGGTAATGTGTGATGCGTCGGTGTGGATGGAGATTCACTCTGTGTCTGACCCTGGGAGTGTGTGATGGGACGGTAGGGAGGGAGATTCACTCTGTTTCTGATCCCGGGAGTGTGTGATGGGACGGTGTGTAGGGAGATTCACTCTGTGTCTGACCTTGGCAGTGCGTGATGGGACGGTGTGGAGGGAGATTCACTCTGTGCCGGTCCCCGGGAGTTTGTGATGGGACGGTGTGGAGGGAGATTCACTCTGTGCCGGTCCCCGGGAGTTTGTGATGGGACGTGTGGAGGGAGATTCACTGTTTGTTGGTCCTATTTTCCAGCGCGGACGATGCGACGAAGCAACTTTGTTCCAGCTCTGTTTGAAAGCGTCATGAAATAAGCTCAAAAGAGTAAGAGTTATGCGCCTTGTATCCATACTGGAGAGACGGTCTCTCCTCTCCATCCCATCAGATACATCGGAGGTCAGACACACTCTGAAACTCCATCTACACAGTCCCATAAAATTTTCCGGGGTCAGTAACACGGAGATGCTCCCTCCACATCATCCAGCTCACACTCCCAGTTTCAGAAACATAGTGAATCTGCCTCTACTCCGTCGCAGCGCAGACCCCCGGGTTAAGACAGAGAGGGCTCTTCCTCCATTCCCCTCATGGAACAGGACTGATTAAGAGAGGCCAGGATTTTTATTTTTTTATGTTTTATTGGGGATTGGGCAAATTATGAGGTTCTAAGGCTAGAATGTGAGGATGTAAATTGGGATTTTCTTTTCTCTTTGGGATTTGTACGACGGTCATGCAGTCAGTGTTGAGTGAATTCTTACAGAGTGTTAGGGATAAATTTCTCCCGGTGAGGAAGATTAAGAATAGTAGGGTGACGGAAACATAGGTGTCAATTGAGTTGGAGAATCTAGTCAGGTGTGAGAAAGCAGCATTCGTGATATTTAGGGAGCAACAATCAGATTGGTCTATAGAGGAATATACGGAAGCAAGAGAGCAGCTTCGAAATGGGCTGAGGAGAACAAGAAAGCGACATGACAAATCGTTCGCGAGTAGTGTAAAGGGAAATGGCAAGGCATTCTTCAATTATGTGAAAAACGAAAGTATGATCGGATTCAAGATAGGACTGATTAGAGTTAAAGGTGGGAAGATGTGTCTGGAGGATATGGAAGTGAACAAGTTCCTCACTGAATAATTATCTTCGGTATTCACCAATGAGGGGGAACTTGATGACTGTGAGGACAGTATCAGTTGAATACATACAGAACGCTGGAAGAACTCAACAGGTCAGGCAGCATCCGTGAGAAAAGTGCAGCCAACGTTTCGGGCCGGGACCCATCCATAGTAATGGGGAGGGGGATGGGAGGGCTGAAGCCCTTTAATAGAGATAGGGCAGGGTGTAGGGCCAAGAGGCGCCAGGTGGAAAACCAATCAGAGGAAAGTTAAAGGGGGGCGGGGATGGGATAAGCATGAAAGAACTGTAGAGATAAAGAAGCAGAAAGTTGAAAGGGGAGACAGGCAGAGAGGGAACTGGGATATGGGAAAGGGGGAGTGTGAGGGAATTTCCGGAACCTGGAGAATTCAATGTTCATACCACTAGGCTGTAGGCTACCCAGACGGTAGATGAGATGATGATCCTCCAACCTGAGTTTGGCCTCATCATGGCAGTAGAGGAGACCATGTGTGGACATACCTGGATGGGAATGAGAGGCAGAATTGAAGTGGGTGGCAACCGGGAGGTCCTGTCTATTGTGACGGATTCCTGTCACTATCAGGTGTTCGACGAAGAGGTCTCCCAATCTGCGTCGGGTCTCGTCGATGCAGAGAAGGCCGCACCGGGAGCACCTGATGCAACAGACGACTCCAACAGACTCCCAGGTGAAGTGTTGACTCAACTGGAAGTACTGTCCGTGGTCCGGGATGGTGGTAATAGGGTAGGTGTGGGGACAGGTGTAGCATCAGTGAGGTAGATTGCATGGAGCATATTGATATTAAGGGAAAGGAGATGTTGGAGTTGTTAAAATACTTTAGGACGTATAAGCCCATGGGGCGCGAATGAATATTCGCCAAGCAGCTCCTCGCTGCGAAGGAAGAGTTAACAGAACCTCTGGTTAGGATATATTTATGCCATCTTTGTCAACGGGAATGTTACCGGATGATTGCAGGTAGAAGAATGTTGTCCGTTTGATAATAGGCAGCAAGGATAAAGGGATAGCCCTGGTCCAGTGAGCCTTACTTCTGTGGTGGGAAAGCTGTTGGAAGAGATCCATAGAGATAGGATCTATGGGCATTTAGAGAATCATTGTCTGATTAGGGATAGTCAGCATGGCTTTGTGAAGGGCACAGCAAGTCTAACAAGACTGATTGAGCTGTTTGAGGAGGTGACTGGGCATCTAGATGAGGGCAGGGCACTATATGTGATCTACATTGATTTTATTTAGTCATTTGACAAGGTTCAACACGATAGGCTTATTCTGAAAGCCAAAAGGCATGGAATCTAGGGACGTTTGGTCAAGTAGATTCAGAACTAGCTTGCCTGCAGAAAGCAGTGTGTCGTAATGGAGGGTGTACATTCCGATTGGAGGGTCCTGACTAGTAGTGTCCCACGATGATCTGTTCTGGGATCTCTCTTCTTCGTGTTTTTTGTAACGACCTGGGTGTCGGTGTAGAAGGGTGGGATGGAAAGTTGCAGACGACAAAAAAGATTAGTGGTGTTGTGGATAGTGTAGAGGATTGTTCCAGATTGCAGAGAGACAAAAGGATGCAGATGTTTGCTGAGAAGTGGCAGATGGAATTCAACCAAGAGAAGTGCGATTTGGTACACTTTGGAAAGACAAATTCCAAGGCAGAGTGCAAAGTAAATGGCAGGATACTTGGAAGTGTGGAGGATCAGAGGGATCTGCGGGTACATTTCCGCAGATCTCTGAAAGTTGCCTCACAGGTAGATAGGGTAGTTAAGAAAGCTTATGGAGTGTTAGCTTTCATAAGTCGAGGGTTAGAGTTTAAGAGTCGCGAGGTAATGAGGCAGCTCCATAAAACTCTGGTTCGGCCACATTTGGAGTACTGTGTCCAGTTCCGATCGCCTCACTATCGGAAGGATTTAGAAGCATTGGAAAGCGTACAGAAGAGATTTATCAATATGTTGCCTGGTTTAGAGAGTATGCATAATGATCAGAGATTAAGAGAGCTAGGGCTTTCCTCTATGGATAGAAATAGAAAGAGTGGAGACATGATAGAGTTATACAAGATCTTAAGAGGAATCAACAGAGTGGACAGCCAACACATCTTCCCCAGAGCACAACTGCTGAACACCAGAGGACATGTGCTGTAATGTTCTATGGTCTATGTTCTGTACCGTCCCATCACAGACTCCCAGGGTCAGACGCACGGTGAAGCCTGCTATACCCCGTCCCGTCACACACTCCCAGGGTCAGACACACGGTGAAGCCTGCTACACCCCGTCCCATCACACACACCCGGGCTAAGACACACGGTGAAGCCTGCTATACCCCGTCCCGTCACACACTCCCAGGGTCAGACACACGGTGAAGCCTGCTACACCCCGTCCCGTCACACACTCCCAGGGTCAGACACACGGTGAAGCCTGCTACACCCCGTCCCGTCACACACACCCGGGGTCGACACGTAGTTAGGAAACACCCTCCATATCGTCTCAGGGGTAATGATGCATCTCTGTAAATCTCTGGTTAGGTTGTATAGGTTGTGGGCTATACGGGAGTAGAGGATTAAGGGTCGGCAGGGCATTGTGGGCCGAAAGGCTTGTATGTGCTGTACTATTCTATGTTCTATGCTCTTTGTTCTTTGGAGAGTAGTGAGTGTGTGGAATGGTCTACCGGCAACCGCGGTGGAGAAGGGTGCAATCGGATTTTTTAAGAGACTTTTGGACATTTTAAAATAGAGAGCTACAGGTGAGCCTAGTAATTTCTGAGGTAGTGACATGCCCGGCACAAGATTTTTGGGCCGAAGAGCCTGTATAGCGCTGTAGGACTTCTAATTTTCTATGTTTCCATGATCCAGTTTGTGTTTGAGAGAGATGGTGTGAAGGGAGCCTCCCTCTGTCTGACCCTGGGAACGTGTTATGGGACGATCCGAAGAAAGAGTCACAGAGTTTCTGACCCTGTTAGCTTGAGAGAGGCCGCTGCGGAGGGAGATTCATTTTGCGTCTGAACACGTGAGTGTGTGATGTGACGGTATGAAGGGAGATTCACTCGTTGTCTGACCCCGGGAGTGTGTGATGGAACGGTGTGGAGTAAGTTTTACTCTGTGTCTGACCCCGGGTGTGTCAGATGGGACGGTCTGGAGGGAGAGTCATTCTATATCTGAACACGGGTGTGTGTGATGAGACGGTGTGGAGGGGTTTCACTGTGTCTGACCATATGAAATGATAATTGGACGGTGTGGAGGGAGTTTCACTCTGTCTGACCCCAAAACTGTGTGAAGGGACAGTGTGGAGGGAATTCACTCTATGTCTGACCCCGGGAGTGTGTGATGGGACGGTGTGGAGGGAGATTCACTCTGTGTCTGACCCCGGGAGTGTGTGACCGGACGGTGTGGAGGGAGATTCACTCTGTGTCTGACCCCGGGAGTGTGTGATGGGACGGTGTGGTGGGATCTTCACTTAGGGGGATTCGCACTTTGTCTGTCACCGGTCGTGTTTGTTCGACTGTCCAGGGGTTACTTTTCACTTTCACTTTCTCTGTCTCTAGCACACTCTCCCTTTCTCCTTCCACTCTCTTCTCGTTTGCTCTACCGCCTCTATGTCACACTCTCTCTCGACATCTTCAACACACCGTAATTTCCCTACGCACCACTCCGTCTCTCTGATACACTCGATGTGCTAAACGTTCCCTATCTACGTCGACTCCGCTCCCTACTCTCCTCTCTGTCTGTGTCGCTGGCAATTGTGTGGAGTATGAGGTAGAGATGACGTCTGCATTTACACCTTTACCCGCCCCCCCCTTCTACTTTTAACGGATATCTATCACATGATCTGAGCCTCTCTACAACTCCCTATGCACAGGCCGGTATGTGGCTCAGAGACACTTGCATAGTATCTGCAATCCTTACACCCTTTCTGTCACCTCCTCTCTCCTCCCCTTCCTTCCTCTTCCTGCAGCGCACACACACACACACACACACACACACACACACACACACACACACACACACACACACACACACGCACAAAGATGAGGCGAGCGGTATTGAAAAGGGGCTTCGGATATTTGTTTCATTGGGTTCTCTTCCAAAGAAGGCGCAACCGGCACAGAAGAGGCGGTTTCAATTCAATACAAGTTGCATTGTAATTCAATCATACATGAATACCCATGAATACAGCCTAAGGAGTCTGCGATACTGCAGGACAAAGGCTCCAACCACAAATCCAAAGGTCAGACACGGCACAAAGCACAGATAACATGTATAAGATTAAAAGACAACAAGCAGATGTAGAACATCTGTAAAATACATTCATTCAATATGTATGTTATTCAGATATTATTTCGTATGTTCCTCAGGCTGAGGGGAGAGTTGATACAGCTCTCTGTCATGACGAGAGACAGAGATAGACCAGGCAACTTCTGCATTTCTCTCCCAGACAGAAATGCTTAACACCACGGAGTGGAAAGGGAGAGGGAGTATATTTTCAGGATAGGTGAGGGGTGGGGTTATGTTTATACAGAGAGCGTGGGTGACCGGAATGTGCTGCCAGGGGTAGTGTTGAATGGAAAATCCATAGAGGCGTTTCATTGGCTCTTTGATAGGCATGTGTATGTACAGGGATTGGAGGGAAATTAACATTGTGTAGGCAAAAACTATTTTGGTATAGAGCATAATTTTTGTAGTGAAAAAAGTATGCAGAAGGGTCAGTTCAGTTCTGTGATTTACGCTCACTGCTCTGCATGAGCGAAACAGATTGATTTGAACTCAGCGGATGGGAAGAGCAGGGGTGGGGTAGATCAGGGAATATGACGATGAATTTACAAAGAAAAGGAACCGTTTTTTTCCGCAGACAGTATGGACAGTGAACGACCTACACGGAGAGGCCGATGAGACCCAAGCCTCTGGCTAATCTGCATTTTACCTGCGACGCTCATTATCACGGGTGTCTGCTGGAGGATTCATGGTGAGTTTAACACCGTTTGGAATGATCAAACCGCACAGAATAAAAATGGACACTGTAACAGCGACGCATTCCCAACATTTCCCAGAAACACCCTTTACGGTGATATCAACACATCCCGCACAGTGGTGCTGACGGATCTCTCAGCAAGACCACAACTCATCTCTCAGCGTGACACTGACAGAACCCCACCAACACATCCCTCAACATGATACCGATATATCAACACACGTCCTTAAGTAAGAACGGTTCACTGTTACAGTGACTCAGACTGACGGATAGACAGACATACTTTTTTGATCCCCGGGGAAATTGGGTTTCGTTACAGCCGCACCAACAAAGAATAGTGAACAAATATAGCAATATAAAACCATAAACAATTAAATAATAATAAGTTAATCATGCCAAGTGGAAATAAGTCCAGGGCCAGACTATTGGCTCAGGGTGTCTGACACTCCGAGGGAGGAGATGTAAAGTTTGATGGCCACAGGCAGGAATGACTTCCTATGACACTCTGTGTTACATCTCGGTGGAATGAGTCTCTGGCTGAATGTACTCCTGTGCCTATCCAGTACTCTATGGAGTGGATGGGAGTCATTAACCAAGATGGCATTCAACGTGGACAGCATTCTCCTTTCAGACACCACCGCCAGAGAGTCGAGATCCACCCACACAACATCACTGGCCTTATGGATGAGTTTGTTGATTCTGTTGGTGTCTGCTACCCTCATCCTGCTGCCCCACCACAGAACTGCAAACATGACAGCAGAATGACAAGGCGATGCCGATGCCTCCCACTGTACCAGCAGCACATCGTTCATTGTGACACCCTTCACCGTGATAACTGACTCAACACTCTCTGTGCCACCAGCACGTCGTTCACTGTGACACCCTTCACCGTGACACTGACACAACACTCTCTGTGCCACCAGCACATCGTTCACTGTGAGATCCTTCTCCGTGACACTGACACAACACTCTCTGTTCCACCAGCACATCGTTCACTGTGACACCCTTCTCCGTGACACTGACACATCACTCTATGTGCCACCAGCACATCGTTCACTGTGACACGCTTCACCGTGACACTGACACAACACTCTCTGTGACCCGTTCGGTTGCGTGACGCTGACTCACGTGTCACTGTAAACGCTAAACATCCTTTACCATCTCTCTCAGTGTTACTGATTCGTCAGTCACAGAACACCTCCAACCGAAACTCCACGCTCCTTTTGGAAGATTATAACGAGATAAACGGGACCGAGCGCCAACGTCGACGACAAGTCGATGAGTTAAACTCAACCCTAGAATCCATAATATCTGCGATTTCCCACCTGGATCTCTCCCGGAGAGCCTGTCTCGAGAACCTTTCTGCACTCAACTCTAATCTGTCCGTTGTTAAAGGAATGCACAGCGATCTCCGTCACCAGTTCACTGAGATGGAAACGAAGTACAGATCTGTCAATGAAACCAAGGCTCAAATCTGTGAATTGTTGACCAGCAGAAGAGGTGAGCCATCATTCCCCTCTTTCACCCGCTCCTCATCACAGGGCAGGCATGGAGAGAGGAAGCGTCACTCTGTGCTTGACATCGGAAATGTGTGAAGAGATGGTATGGAGGTTGATTCACTTTGTTGTTGACCCAGTGAGTGTGTGATTGGGCTGCCTGGTGGATGTTTCACTGTATCACCGAATCCAGGAGTGTGTGATGGGACGTTGTGGAGGTGGATTCACTCTGTGTCTGACCCCGGGATTGTGAGACGTAACATTACAGCTTCACTCCATGTCTCACTCCGGGAATGTCTGATGCGACAGTTGGATCCAGCTTCACTCAGTGTCTGGCCAAGGCTGTGTGTGACTGGACTTTGTGGAGGGATAAGAATTCTGTTCTCTGGCCCAGGGAGTGTGTGAACGGCGGTGTGGAGGGAGTTTCACTCAGTGTGTGTCCCTGGGAGTGTGTGATGAGACGGTGTAGAAGGAGTAACATCCAGAATCTGACCCCGGAAGTGTGTGACAGGACGGTGTGCAGGAAATATCACTCCACGTTTGACTGCTGGAAGGAGTGATGACGCCATGGAGAGAGAGATTCAGGCAGTTGTGAGAGAGAGGTGTATCATTCAGGCAGTGAGTGACGAGGCTTTCTGTCGGGAGCTAAATTCTGTGTGTCACTCCGGGAGTGTGTGATGGACCAATGTGGACAGGAGCTTCGCTCCACGTCTGACCCCCGGAGTATTTGATGGGTCCGTGGAGAGAGATTCAATCTGCGTCTAAACGTCTGAATGTGTGATCCGACGTGTGCAGGGAGCTTAAACCGCGTGTGCGTATGATCGGACTCTGTGTTTGACTAAGTATGCCTGAGATGGTAAGCAAGTCCGGGAAGGGGGTCTGAGTGAGTGTGTCTTTTTTGAGGGGGCAGCCATTTGTGTGTTTGACACAGAAAACAGTGAAGTAGGCCTGGAATATGTTCCGTTCTGTGTCAGAAACCAATGGTGTGTGATAGGACGGTACGGACGGAGCTTCCTTCGTTTTCTGGTCCCTGTGTTGTGTGATGTCACTTGGTAGAAGGATCATCATACTGTGTCTGACCACAGGCATATGCGACAGGATAGTGCAGAGAGTGTTTCCTTTCCTCTCTTATCACCAGCGTGTGTAATGGGGTAATGTGGAGGATGGTTCACTCTGCTTTTCTGCCGAACTGTTTGAGCTAGAGTGTGCAGGCATGTGTGACCCAAGGAGTGTGTGATAGTGTGGTGGAGAGAAAGCATCAGTTTGAGACTGACCCCGGTCATGTGTGATGTGTCACGTACCCCGTAACCGGGTTAAAGTACCAGTAGAAATGGATAACGCATTGGAGTCTGGTATTTCTGCAAACGTTTAGTGTTTATTAGTAAACCTCGCAATACAGTAGTATAAATTCAAATAACTTAAACAGGTTAGCAATGATATATATAAATGTGGAGTTAGGAAGAAAACTGGGCTTTTTCAAACCAAGAGGTGATTGGATATAGTCTGACGATGTAGAAGAGAGTTCGAGGTAGCTAGCTGAGGAACTTTGGAGAGAGAGAGAGGTGAGCTGATGTTATCGATCTTCCCGTTGTCTTCCGAAATCCTGCTGTACTCACCGACTATGATCATGACACGTACGGCCGTTCTTCAGTGGTGGAATTGTCACCCAGGCAAGGATGGACACACAAGTAATTCCCCAGCGGTCGCCCCTTTTCACACTGTGATCCGCCGATCGATCCTGCACAAACACTGCTTCCTGTGGTGCAACAAGTCTCGTTCAGTGTCTGCACCGTGGTGTGTCTGTCTGTGTAACAGCGGACCTGGTTTTTATCTCCACATGTTGGACACCAGCAGCCGATCAACCTGCTCCGCCATCCTCTCTCTGCAGGATCTTTTACAAGCAGGCAAGCGTCCTTGCGGAAAGGTAATCATCCTTCGGAGAAACCATAACATCGATCAGTTTCTGTCCCTCTGTCTCTTTTTGCGCTGGAAGCCTCCCCTTCTCTCTCTCTCTCCTAGTAGCAGCACAGTTCATAGGGTCAATTCTGGACCCCGTTCCAAACTAGGGTGACAGATCGGACAGAAGGAGCATCATTGTATGTCTGACACCGGTAAAATATGTTGGGACCGTGAGACAAGAGCTTCATTCTTCGCCTGTCCCCGAGACCGTGTAACGAGACTTTGTGGAGGGAAAACCAAATTGTGTCTGCCCCATCTGGAAGAGTGTGATTGAATAGTCTGCAGGGACCTCCACTCTATAACTGACTCCGGGTGCCAATGACGGGACGTGTTTAGATAGTTTTATTGCGTGTCGGACCTCGGGAGTGTGTGACGGGACTGTGTGAATTGAAATTCTATTTGTGTCTGTCCCTCAGGAAGTCTGTGATAGGATGGAGGGAAGGAGATTTGAAACTGACTCCTGAGGTTTGTGACGGGACGGAGTTGAGGGAGCTGCACCTCGTGACGGGTCCCGGGACTGTGTAATGAGGTGCCGTGGGGGGAGGTTCAATTTGACTCTGATACCAGGAGAGTGCGATATGACAGTGTAAACGAACATCAATTTGAGTCTGACTACGGAAAGGCGTAATAGGAAGGTGTGAGGAGAGTTTGTATCTGACCCGGGAACGTGTAATGGGACAGTTTACAGGGAGTCTCAGTCTGCGACTGAACCCGGGAGTATGTGATAGGACGGTGTGGAGGGAGATTCACTCTGTATCTGATCACGGGAGTGTGTGCTGGGACGGTGTGGAGGGAGATTCACTCTGTATCTGATCACGGGAGTGTGTGCTGGGACGGTATGGAGTGAGATTCAATCTGTGTCTGATCTCGGGATTGTGTGCTGCGACGGCGTAGAGGGAGATTCACTCTGTGTCTGACCCCGGGAGTGTGTGATGGGACGGTGTGGAGGGAGATTCACTCTTGTGTCTGACCCCGGGAGTGTGTCATGGGATGGTGTGGAGGGAGATTCACTCTGTGTCTGACTCCGGGAGTGTGTGATGGAACGGTGTGGAGTTAGATTCACTCTCTGTCTGACGCCGGGAGTGTGTGATGGGACGGTGTGGAGGGAGATTCACTCTGTGTCTGACCCCTGGATTCTGTGATAGAAAAGTGTTGAAGCAGATTCCCATAGTGTCTGGCAACGAGTTGCGTGATTAGAAATTGCGGGCAGAGCTAAATCCTGTGTCTGACCCCAGGAGTGTGTGACGGGACGGAGTGGATTGAAATTCTATTTGTGTCTGTCCCTCCGGAAGTCTGTGATAGGATGGCGGGAAGGATCTTTGCAACTGACTCCTGAAGCTCGTTATGAGACGGTGCTGAGGGAGCTGCACCTTGTGAAGTGTCCAGCGAGTGCTGAATGTGGTGCGGTTGTGGGAGGTTTAGTTTGAGTTTAAAATCAGGAGTGAACGTCCCTCTATGTCTGATACGCAGTGTTTGCGAAGGGATGTTATGCAGAGGGCATCACCCTGTGTCTGACTAATGAAATGTGTCTTGGAATAGTGCGGAGAATGCAAAGCGGCATTTGTGATCGAAATTTGGAAAGCAATACGGGAGTTGCAGACAGTTATAAACAGGTGCCACACGATATTAAGTCAGTGCACGCCAACGTCAATCAAAAAATAGCCGTGGCAGAGACTCGAATTGAGAAGGTTGAAGATCGAGTTCAAAATGTAGAACGGATATTAAGTAAGACGATATAACAGTCTGGGCAGTATATACATTTTAATGGACTCAGTACTTGAATTGAGTCTGAAAAAAGGAGTCACGTTCCATATTGCAATATCTTCCTTTTTTTGATATAAAGGCTGATAATTACATTCTGATTATCTAGTCAAATCTTTTGGCATAATGGATCCTTAATGTTTGAAAGACTCTGTTTGCCATGCCCAGGGATATCTGCTTACAATTTCTCTTGGTGGGCTATAGTTATATGAAAGTAATTGAGTTTCATCTATGTTAATCCTGTACCATGATGATTGACCATATTGTTCAAAGGACTGCATCAACTTAGGTAAAGATTATGTTGTTTGCCCTAGATAGATCAAAATGTCATCCGCGTAACAAGCCAATTTATGTTCTGTCCCTTTAATAGTAATTCCCCTGATATCTTCATTTTGTCTGCTGTATTGAGCTAATGGATCCAGATATAACGCGAAGAGTAGCGATGACCATGCGCAACCTTGTCTCGAGCCCCTTTCTAGGGTACCACTATTTGATAAATATCCATTGATATTAATCATAACGGTAGTGTTGTCATATAGTGTCTGTATTGTTTTAATAATTGTGTCTTGAAAACCAAATCTATGTAAAACTTTGTATTGAAAATTCTAATTAAACGAATCAAATGCCTTTTCAGCGGCCACGCTTATCAAAGTCGATATTGCATCGACTTTATTTTTTTTATATGATCCATAATGTGAAGTGTCCTTCGTATATTTTCTTGAGTCAGGCGTTGTCGTATAAAACCTGTCTGATGATTACGTAACAATATGGGTAAAAACTCCTCTAATCGTTTAGCCATGACGGAGGTAAATAATCTATAATCTACACTAAGAACGGATATTGGTCTAAATGACCCTCATTCCACTTTATCCTTGCCTTCTTTCGGTATAGCTGAGATTATTGCTTCCTTCCAACTCGGTGGCATTTGTGCTTTTTTAAGAGCCAGTTCAGTGTGGGGAGTAAAACAGGAATTAACTCATTTTCCAATTCTTTGTACCACTCTGCCGTATACCCATCTGATCCTCTTGACTTGATTAATTTGGCTACTACTTGCAGTTTTTATTTCAAATTCAGTTACGTCAGCATTAACCGTTGTACTCTGTTCTTCTCCAAAAAGGAATAGACATAGTTGAGAGCCAGCGCCTCTTTCCCAGCGCACCACTGCTCAGTACAAGAGGACGTGGCTTTAAGGTAAGGGGAGGGAAGTTCAAGGGGGATATTAGAGGAATGCTTTTCACTCAGAGAGTGGTGGATGCGTGAAATGCACTGCCTGAGTCAGTGGTGGAGGCAGATACAGTAGTGCAGTTTAAGAGACTACTAGACAGGTATATGGAGGAAGTTAAGTTGGGGATTATATGGGAGGCAGGGTTTGAGTGTCGGTACAAAGTTTTGCTGTACTATTCTACGTTCTATTTTAAAGTGGGTAACTCTAGATAATTCAGGAATGTGTCAATTTTGGGTTCTGCTTCCCCCGGAACTTTAGAATATAGAGTTTTGTAAAACAATTCAAAAGCTTCTTGAATTTCACTTAGCATATTTTTTTTTTTATCATTTTCGTTCTTGGGCCCCAAATTCTATGAATTGTATTGTCTGCTATCTTTTTTTCAATTTCCACGCTAGTATTTTCACAGACTTTGATCCACTTTCATACAGTCTCTCTTTCAGAAACATTATTTTTTTCCTGATTTCTTGCGTAGCCGAAATATAAATTTCATTCCTATTTTTTATTTCCCCTAATATATCCTGTGATAAATTCATTTTGTGTTTTTCTCTAGTTCCTTCAGCCTATGTTGTAATTCCTCTAATGTTTTATTCCTTATGAATTCGTATATGAAGATATCACTATAATTTTCCCTCTTCAGACAGACTTCAGAATATCTCATAAAATGGGAGGTAAAACGTTTGCATTATCATTAAATTCTAAGGACAGACCAATTTCTTCTTTTTTTTAATTTGCTCCTTAAAGTACGGATCATTGAGTAGACTGAAATTTAGTTTCCAAATTGCCTTCAGGTCAAAATCAGCAGAGAGATAGATATGTGCATGGACTCTTCCGTCTATTGTGCCAATTGTACAGATGTTTATTTTGACTTTGTCTTTTCTAAATGTTATGAAATAGTCTATTCTTGTATATAAAGAATGGGAATCAGAATAAGGACTGTCAGTGAAAAGGTCTCTGCATAGGTCAATTAAACAAACATCCTTTTAACGTTTATTAACGTTCTTATGTAATGATTTTTTTTCATAGGTTTTTCTATTGGAAGAGTCCCAGTTTGGTTAAAATTGTAAATTTAATTCCCTCCTACATATCAGGAGACCTTCTGATCCCGCTACCATAATATCAGTAATTTTCTGAAAGAAACCAATATCACTTCCCGAGCGGTGCGTAAGTTTAGCTTACTTGAGATAAGAATAGCAACTCCTCTCCTACGTCCTGATTTATATGAGGAGAACAACAAATTAGTGAAGCGCATTCTCTTTATTTTTCTATGTTCATTATCAATTAAATGAGTTTCCTGTAAATATACTACATGGGCTTGTTCATTTTTTAAAATTGTTGATAAAATTATATTATTTTTTATTGGATTTAATAGCCCATTGATATTAAAATAAATTAATTTTACTTTATCATTAGCCATCTGTATTTATCTGTCAATGTATCATTGAAATTAGCTGAATAAAACTTAATCAATCTACTCCCTGAACAAAAAAGAAACAAGAAAAGCAAATAATAACAAAAATAACAACGAATTTGTGATTCCAACGTTGAGGTCTCTGGAAGATGACCCTGCGTTGAGATAGAGGAACTGTCTAGCTGTGGGGATAAACCCTCCTACTTGTGAGTTGAGGATCCCATTGCGGAATTCATAAAAGTCAGTGAACAAATCCGTTACACAGAAATGGTTTCCACACACACCGACACATACACACATTATATATATATATATATGTTCTCATTTTGGTGGGGAAGATAATTAAGTGAGCTAACAAAGAAGAATAATTAAGTAATCTAAAATCCGCATTATAATAAGTATTTCTCGAGATATGAAAATCAACTACTTTTGCTTCCGTTTAGCTTCTCAACATTTTTAAAGTTAGCCAAACCTCAGTCACCCCCTCTGGAGGCGGTGAGGGCTGTCTTTGGAGAACCAGTCTCATCCTGAGATACTTCTCTCGGTCTCCTAAAGTCTGCTGCCTTCTCGATTCTCGCACCATTTCCCAAGCGGAGCAGGATAATTCCTCTGTCACGCTTTCCCTCGGTTTGATCACGCTGATGGCCAACCCTCTGGCCTTCATGTCTGTTGTCGCCTGTTCCACCGTCGGATACAGTTGGACTCCATCTTGATAAAACACTTAAGTTTAGCAGGGTTCGCAGTTTGAAATCTAAGTGGAACAAGATGTCATCAAGGTATATTTGGCAGGGTAAAAGGCCTGGAGTACCTTCTCTCACAGATTATTATTTTGCAGCAAAGTTGAGAGCTGTGATAGGTTGGTGCACCCCATCACATGACGCACATTGGAAAAACATTGAAGAGCGGTTACATCCCACCCCCATACAAGCAATTCTGGCTGATAGCAACCTGAAAAGGTACATAAATTCTATTAATAACCCATGGGTGAAATTGACTCTTAAAATATGGAACACTACTATAAAAGACTATAATCTAGAAGGAGATATTGCAATTTTCAAATGGTGTGCATAGGTCCCGGATTTTACACCAAATAAATTGAATGCTAGAATTAAGGACTGGACAGCTAAAGGGATAACTGTTCTTGGCAACGTAATGAAAGAAGGAACACTGTTCAGTTTTGAAATACTTGAAGAGAAATACTTATTAGAAAAGCAAGATCTTTATCGGTATTTACAGATGGGACAATAGGTCAATAAGACGCTTGAAAATATAACCAAGGCAAGTAATTACTTGATGGAGCTATTTTGAAAAGCATATAATTCAGATACGGTAGCAGAATCATTGCAAGCATGTATCAGTGGTTGTCAAATATGAAAACGCATTCGACTTCATAGATTAAAACAAGTTGGGAGAAGAAAGAAGGAATAATTATATCTGAGGAAATGGATAATAATATGGAGGTATCAATGGAAGTGTACCAGTTCAAAGAAATGGACGGAGTCACCAGGGAGCACCAGGGAGGCAACAGGCCATCCGGGAATCTCGATCTCTTTTACAGAAACTCCTATCTGTCACACTAACAATCGGATCCCTTATCACTACTGCTCTCCTTTTTTCCCTCCTTCACGTCTGAGCTGAGAGACCAGTCTCGGTGTTAGAAATGCAACCAGTGTAAATTGTCCCTGGTTGGTTGTCCCCACCAACAGCATCCAAAACGGTATACTTATTGTTGATGGGAACCGCCACAGGGGTGTTCTGCTCTTGCTGTCTATTCCCCATCCCTCTCCTGACAGTCACTCAACAGCCTGTTTTCTGACTCCTAGAGGTGAATATCTTCCTGAAACTGCCAGTTTTGCTTCTGCCTCCCGTATGCTCGGAAGTTCATCCGACTCCAGTTCCCTACCATGGTCTGTCAGTAACTGCAACTCCATGCCGTGTAGTCAGCTGTTCTTGCCACGATCAGTTAAACAAGAAACAGCTTCACACCTCTTCCCTCCCCACCTCTTGCTGCGATTTAAATAACCCTCGAGGTGTGTGAAGGGAAGGCGTGGAGGGGATTTTACTCAGTGTTTGACCCCGGGAGTTTGTGATGGGACTGTGAGGAGGGAGATCCATTCTGTGCCTGATCCTGGGTCGGTGTGATGGTACTATGTGGAGGGAGATTCACTCTGTGTCAAGCCCCGGGAGTGTGTGATGGGATGGTGGGGTAGGAGATTCGCACTGTGACTGACCCCGAGAGTGTCTGATGGGATGGTGCGGTAGGAGACTCTCTCCGTGTCTGACCCGGGGAGTGTGTGATGGGACGGTGTGGAGGGAGATTTACTCTGTGTCTGACAACGGGTGTGTGTGATAGGCCAATGTGGAGGGAATTCCACTCCTCTTCGGACCGGGAGAGAGCGTGATGCGACCGTATTCTGCCTTCTTCTGCTATCTATAGTGCTATGCCCTTACATTCCTTCTTCACCTTTCCAGCCTATCCCCTGCTTCCCTCCCACACACCCTCATCTTTCCTCTTACTGGTTCGTCACCTTGCACCAAACAGTCCTCTCCTTCCCATCACACAATTCAGGGGTCAAAAAGAGAGTGAAACTCACTCTACTCCGTCCAATCACACTTTCCAGCGTCGGAAACAGAGTGCAACTGGTTCCCCACCGTCCCATCAAATACTCCTGGGGTCAGACATAGAGTGAAGCTTCTTCCCCACAGTCCCATCACACACTTCCGGGGTCAGACAGTTAGCGAAACTCCCTCCACACCATCCAATCACACACTGCCGAGGTCAGACACAAAGTGAATCTCATACCGCACCGTCCCATCACACACTACCGGGATCAGACACACAGTGAATCTTCCCCCGAAGTCAGACACTAGATTTCGCTCTCTAGACAGAGTCTCATCACACTTTTTCAGCGCCAGACACAGAGTGAAATTATTTCAACGCCTCCCAATCACACACTCCTTGGCTCAAACAAGAGTGATGTTCCCTTCGTACCGTCCCAACGCACATTCCCTGGGTCAGATACAGAGTGAATCTCCCTCTATACGGTCCCTTCACACTATCAAGACAGACAGAATGAAACTCCTCTCCGACCCGTTACATCACACATGCCTGGTGTAAGACATAGAGTGAATCACCTTCTGCACTGTCCCATCACAGAATCCCCGGGTCAGACCAGAGTGAATCTTCCTCCGCACTGTCGTACAACACACTCCCGAGGTCAGACTCTATATGTCGCTCCCTCGATACCGACTCAACACACATTTCTGGTTCAGATACAGAGTGGGTCTCCCTCCACACCGTCTCATCACACATTTCCAGTGTCGGACACAGAGTGAAATTCCTCCCAAGCCGTCCCATCACACAATCCTTTTGTTAAATGCATAGTAAATCTCCTTCCACACCATACCATTACACTCTCCTGGGCTCAGACAAGACTGTAGATTACTCCGCAACGTCCCATCATACACTCCCGGGGTGAGACACAAAGTGAATCTCCCTGCACACCACCCCATCACAAACTCCCGGGGACAGTTACAGAGTGAATCTCCATCCACACAGACCCATCACACACTCGCATGGTGAGAAACAGAGTAAATCTCCCTGCAAACAGACCCAACACCCACTCCCATAGTGAGACACAGAATAAATCGCCCTGCACACAGTCCCATCACAAACTCCCGTGGTCAGACACAGACTAATCTCCCACCGCCAGGCGGAAGCAGGGATGAGCTGATAGGCAACTGGAGGAGGAGGCAGACTGAACGTGGGATAGAGAAACGGAGGGGGAGGTAATTTCCGGAAGTTGGACAATTGAAGTGTGAAGGGGCAATTTGGAAAGAGCGATCTCTACTGTTTGATCTCGGGAGTCCGTGATGTGGCTGTTCCTGTATTGAATTATTTCATTTTGCGTCTGTTTTTGACTGTGTGAAGAGATGATGCAGATGGACGACTAGAATGAGTGACGTGACTGTGCGGAGGGAGCTTCGGTCTGTGTTCGATCCCAGAAGAGTGTGATAGGACAGAATGGAGGAAGCTTCCCTCTCTGCCTGACTCCGGGTGTGTGTGATTGGATAGTGTGGAAGTAGTTTAACTTTTTTCTGATCCCTGCTGATGCAACGGGATTTATGGAGGAGATTCAAGGTTTGTTGTTCCTGAGTTGCAGAGACAACGTGTCCCCAGGAATGGATCAAAAATGAAGAAAGTTGTTATTTCATATCCACGTTTGTAACATCTTATGACGGAGCGAGGCGAAATTGTTCCGAACTTCAATCAAGGCTCCTCGAAATAAATTCAAACGAGGAAAAGGTATGTCTTACCGCGAGAAGAAATATCAATAATCTAGAGGTCGCGGGGTGAGACCAGACACTCCAGGTGTGAGACACACAGTGAATCTCTCTCCACACAATCACACTACACACTCCAGGTCTGAGACACACAGTGAGTCTCCCTGCGCACAATCCCATCGCACACTCCCGGGGTCAGAGACCCTAAAGATCCCTCAACCCCGTTCCATAACACAACTCCGGGATCAGAGACCGAGTAAAACTCCCTCCACACCGTCCCATCACACACTCCCGAGGTCAGACACAGAGTGAATCTCCCTCCGCACCGCCCCATCACACACTGCCGGGGTCAGACACAGACTGAAACTCACTCCACACTCCCGAGCTCAGTCAATGGGTGTTTCCTTCTATGTACCGTCCCTTCACCTGGATATGCATTGAGAGAGTCTGGTACTAAACATTAACTGAAGTGATTTCATTTCACAGAATTTTGTTTCTAATGTTGTCAATGGATCTGTGTCATATTGGATTGGAAGATGCGCCGACAGGTGAGGTTTGGACTGTTGCAGCTCTGTGGTGTGGGAGTGGGTCAGTGGGATTAGTTTGAAGTCTGAAAAGAGGTCGTGGGGAGAGAGTCAGGCAGTGGGATGAGTTTGAGCTCTGACACAGATCTGTGGGGAGAGAGTGAGTCAGTGAGATCAGTTTGGAGAAAGACTCAGGATTGTGGGGAGAGTGGGACAGTGGGATTAGTTTGTTCACTGACTCAGGGTTGTCGGGAGAGAGTGGTACAGCGGGATTAATTTGGGAACAGATTCGGGATTGTACGGGAGAGCGGTGTAATGGGATTCGTACGGCGCTAGACTCGGAGCTGAGGGGAGAGTGCGTATCATAGGATAAGTTTAGAGGCTGACAAGGGGCTGTGGGGAGAGCGCAGATTAGTGGGATTAGTTTGGCGTCGGTATCCGGTTGTCTGCTCGAGCTGTTTTGACTCTGTTGAAATTTTCTAACCCTCTTGAACAGGAATGTGACCTCTGATCTTCTGTACGAGTTGAACCATGAAACGCCCACCTGCAGTAAGTGCGGATCGAGTCACCGTTCCAGTTGCAAAAGTAAATTCAGATTCATCTGCGAGAAGACGGCATATTTAAACCCGGATATTGCTGAAGAAGTCCAAGGTTTCTGTCAACTGCCTCTCGTGCCGACTTCAATCAAGTGACTTCACCCCACTTCTCCCCATTCAATCTACCTCACCCTCACTCCCCCATCCTTTCATTCCCTCCTACCCTCTCTTCCCCTCTTTCCTACCCCAACCTCCTCTACTCTCATCCCCATTCTCCACCCTACTCTCCCTCTCCCACTATTCTCCCTTCCCTGCCCCAAACTGCCCTGCTCCCCCCATTTACCTCTCCTTTCTACTCACTCCTCTTCTCACTCTGCCCTTCTTTTCACAAACTCATTCCGCTTCTCCCCATTTATCTCTGTCTCTTTCCCCAGACCCCGCCTCTCCTCTCTCAGTTCTCTCCACCCACTGTCACCTCAATTCTGTGCATAGTAGATCTCGATGCCCGAACCAAGGGGAAAACGACTGTGTATATTCACCCTATCTGTGCATCCCCTGCTTCATACCCACGCTCCAAGGAGCAAAGTCCCAAACTTCTTGTCTTTTCTCCATAACTCAGACACTCGAGTTCCGGCAACATCCTCGTAAATCTCCCTCTGCGCTCCTTCCATCTCAGTGGCATCTTTCCTACAGGAGGGCGACCAGAACTGAACACCGCCCTCCAAGCGCGACCCTTCCTGCAACTACAACGTGACTTCAGTGCGGTGCAAAGATGTAAAATTAAAGTCAATCGGGGAAGGTAATAAATACTGCAAAAAGGAGAATACCGAAGGAGTGTTCAGGTGTTCAGGGAGCGTTCGCAATCTGATGGCGGAGGGGAAGCAACTGTTTGTAAATTGTTGGGTTTTCAGGCTCCTGCCCCCCCTGCCCGATTGTCTAACTCTCTTTGACAGGAATGTGACCTCTTTTCTTCTGTACAAGATGTGCTATAAATGGCACACCTGCTGAGAGTGACACTTGCACTCACGGGGTTACAGTTGTAACAGTACATACAGATTCACCTGTGAGAAATCTGCACATTTATACCAGGATATTCCTGAAGAGATCCAACGTCTCTGTCAACAGCCTGTCCGGTCTACTTCAATCAAGTGACTTCACCCCACTTCTCCCAAATCAATCTACCGCACTATTACTTCCACTTCCTTTCCTCCACTCCCATCCTCTCTTTCCCTCCTTCCACACACAGACTCCTCCAGTCCTCTCTTTCTCCCCTCTGATCCACACCTCCCCTCTCTGCCACACTCTCCCGGCTCCCCCCATTTTACCCTTTCTATTCCATTTATCTTTTTCCCTTCGTTCTCTCTAAGTTATTCCCTTTCCGCCACCCTCCCTCTCGGACATCATTCTCTGTATCTCCTCTCTCCGTACTTTCCACACACTCTCACCACACTGGCTCTAAGTTCCCCATCCCAGACTGCGCCTCTCCTGTCTTCATACCCACGCTCCAAGGAATGCAGACACATATTCTTGCCTTCTCCCCAGAACTCAGACACTCAAGTACCGGCAACATCCTCGTACATCTCCTCCAGCACTATTTCCAGCTCAGCCGCATCTTTCCTACAGGAGGGCGACGAGAACCGAACACCGCCCTCCATGTGAGGCCTCACTGAAGCCTCGTCCAACTTCATCCTGAACTCGGTATGGTGCAATGATGTAAAATTAACGTAAATTGGGAGATTTAATAAAAACTGCAACAAAGTTGATTACCGAGGGAGTGCTTACGTCTTCAGGGAGCGTTCGCAATCTGATGGCGGAGGGGAAGCAACTGTTTGTAAATTGTTGAGTTTACAGGCGCCTGTACCCCCTCCCCGATCGTAACGATGAGCACAGGACATTTCCCGGCGGGAGGGGCTCCACGCTGATGGATGTGGTCTTCCCGAAGCATTTCCTCTTGAACATGTCCGCGACGGCGGAGAGGTTTTTGCCCGTGATGGGGTTGGCTGAGTCTAGAACCCTCTGCAGCCTCTGGCGACCCTGTGCGTTGCTGCCCCCACACCAGGCGGAGATGCGACAAGTCAGAACGCTCTCCACAGTACATATGGAGAAATTCGCGAGGCCTCAATGAGAGACCACATCCCCTCAAACTCCTAACGCTTTGTAACGAGAGAGATATAACCATAAAACCATATAACAATTACTGCACGGAAACAGGCCATCTCAGCCCTTCTAGTCCGTGCCGAACGCTGACCCTCACCTAGTCCCACCGACCTGCACTCAGCCCATAACCCTCCATTCCTTTCCTGTCCATATTGTCATTTGACGATATCGAACCTGCCTATACCATTTCTACTGGAAGCTCGTTCCACACTGCTACCACTCTCTCAGTATAGGAATTTCCCCTCTTGTTGCCCCTACACTTTTGCCCACTAACTTTCAACTCATTTCCCCTTGTTTGAATTTCCCCTACTTTCAATGGAAAAACCTATCCGCATCAACTCTATCTGTCCCCCTCATAATTTTAAATGCCTCTATCAAGCTCCCCCCCCCTCCCAACCTTCTGCGCTCCAAAGAATAAAGACGTAACTTGTTCAGCCTTTCTCTGTGACTTTGGTGCTGAAAGCCAGGTAACATTCTGGTAAATCTCCTGTGTACTCTCTCTATTTTCTTGACATATTTCCTATAATTCGGTGAACAGAACTGTACACAATACTCCAAATTTAACCTCACAAAGCCCTTGTACAATTTTAACATTACATCCCAACTCCTATACTCAATGCTCTGATTTATAAAGGCCAGCATACCAATGGTATTCTTCCCCACCCTATCCACATGAGATTCCAAATTCAGGGAACTATGCACCATTATTCTTAGATCACTCTGTTCAACCGCATTCCTCAATGCCCTCCAATTTACCATGTATGTCCTGTTTTGATTAGTCCCACCAAAATGTAACACCCAACACTTATCAGCATTAAACTCCATCTGCCCTCTTTCAACCCTCTCTTCTAACAGGCTTCGATCTCTATACAATCTTTGAAAACCTTCTTCACTGTCCACTATAGCTCCAATCATTGTATCATAAGCAACATTTCTGATCCAGTTTGCCACATTATCATCCAGATCATTGATATAGATGACAAATAACAATTGTCCCGGTACTGATCCCTGTGGCACACCACTAGTCACAGGCCTCCACTCAGAGTAGCAATCCTCCACTACCAGTCTCTGGCTTCTTCCATTGAACCAATATCTAATCTAATTTACTACCTCTCCATGTATACCTAGCGATTGAATCTTCCTAACTAACCTCCCATGCGGGATTTTTTCAACGGCCTTACTGAAGTTCATGTATACAATATCCACTGCCTTCCCTTCATCCACTTTCCTGGTAACTTCCTCGAAAAACTCTAATAGATTGGTTAAGCATGACCTACCACGCACAAAGCCTTGCTGACTGTTTCTAATATGAACCTGGCTATTCAAATAATTGTAGATCCTATCTCTTAGCACTCATTCCAAAAACGTACCTACTACCGATGTCAAACTTACCGGCCTGTAATGTCTCGGGCTTTTTTTAAACAATGGAACTGCATCAGCTATACTCCAATCCTCTGGCACCTGACCCGTGGATATTGACATTTCAAATATTTCTGCCAGGGCCCCTACAATTTCAACAGTCGTCTCCCTCAAGGTCTGAAGGAATACCCTGTCAGGTTCTGGGGATTTATCTGCTCTGATTTGCCTCAAGACAGAAAGCACCTACTCCTCTTTAATCTGGATAAGTTCCCTTGTACAGACACAGAGTGAAGCTCCCTCTTCCCCGTCAAATCACACACTCGCGTTTCCGACATTGGCTTCAGATCCTCCCTTCACAATCACATCATCAAACTCTCTCCGAGTGGACTGTTGGCTGGTTGTAATGTAGTCCCATGAGCATGGTCATGCAATTCTCATTGCGCATTCTGTCCTGATGCCTCTCAGCGTTCGCCCCTCCAGAGCAAAGAAGCAAAAAATATCTGATCTCTGCTTATAGATTGTGCTATCGATTCGTGGCAGCATCCTAGTGAATCCCTTCTGTATCCTCTCCAAAGACACCCACACTCTTTCTGTAAAGTGGCGACCAGAAATGAATTAGTGAACTCGGAAACGTCAAGCCCAGTCCCAACTCCCATCTATTTTTGGACAGTTTCTCGGCACCCCAATCTTGTTCACTGAAGTCGCTCTCTCCTTCAACGCCTCCATCTGCTCGGTCCTTTCCACTCGACACTGAGGCTGAACAGCGCTTCCGCTCCAACTTGCGATGAACAGCAGAAAACAGCCTGGCCGGATCCACACTTGGCAGATCACTCCTGACCCCAATAAAGCTGGTCTTCCTCAAATTCGGAAACTAAACTCAACGTCACACTTATCCTTTTCCATAATGACCTTTTACCTAATGGCATCACCATCACTAGATGCAAAGTGGCCCCCTACACAAACTTCTGTCCCTTGCCTTGTCCCATTCGGCAGTAGGAGATCAAGTATTGCACTCCCTCGATGGGATTTTATACGTATTGATTCGGGCAACTTTCTTCCAAACGCTTGACAAATTATCCCACTGGTCCTTTCACAGTATGGGACTCACAGTCAATACCTGCTAAAATCACCCAAGATCACAGCGATAAGCTTCTTGCAACAGTCTGCGACCTCTTACAGGTTTGTTCCTCTGAACTCCCAGGACTGTTGCCCCATGAACGAGTTCATTCCTTTTTATTCCTCAGCTCCACCCTTAAGTCCTCACGTGGACGAGTTCTCCTTTCTGTCATAACTGACCATTGCCGTGCTATATTCAACGACTAGTTCAACATAACCGTAGCCCTTGAATTATCCCCGTATTAGTACGTCTAAAACAGCAGATACCGGGAATGATGAACTAACGCTCCTGCCATTCCTGCAAACAACTCTCACTAATTGCTATAATATCATGCTTCCAGGCGTTGGGTCCTGCCCTGAGCTCATCTTCCTTTCGTACAATACTTCCGGCATGGAGATGGACGCATCTCAGAACATGAGTCCCAGCAGGCTCAACCTTTTCCTTCCTGACTTTGTCTGACGTCTGGACAACATCAGTACCAACAACCACTCCACTGTCTGTTATGGGATTCTTGTTCCAAAAACCTACTCCAGTGTAAACCCCACCGCTCCCCCTTTCTAATGGCGAAACTCACGCCGGGATATTACTTCTACTTCGGTTCAGGTGTAAACTGAAAGAGTTGCTCGCTGGCGTAGAAAGTGAAGGAGCGGCCAAACGCGGAGCGGTGTTTTGAGGCCTCCAGGCAGCAATCTGTGCTGTCCCCCAGTGTTCGCTCTGCAGAAGACAAGCTCTGTTATGGTTGACTGCAGAATTGCATAAATGTGTGTATATATGTGAATGTATATACAGTCTAATTTGTGTGATCGTATAAATACTGATATTCACCGTGTGCTTTCCATTTTACCTGATGCATTTCTACTGATGTCTGGTTGAATGACAATTAAACTCGGATTGGATTGAAACGCTCAGTTCTCACCTTCAATAGAAGCCCCAGTGATCCAACTATCTGAAGCCCTCATTCCCACCCCAACAACTGAGCCACGTGTTGATCTCTATTACCCTCCTATTTCTGGCGACACCAGCCCCTGCAGAACTCGGCCGCTCAGCCTCCCATTTGACATCGCTGAGGACCCACTCCGAGAGGTCGCGGGAGCCTGGAATCTCTATCCTGCACAGAAAGCCAGTTTTATGTTCCCCAAACCAGGAATCGCCGATAACCACCGCTTGTTTCATCTCGCCGTCCCTTCTTAACCACAGAGACATACACGGTGCCAGAGACCGGAACAGTGAGATTTTCCTCTTCTCGGTCATTTCCACGCATCTCCCCCACCCAGGCGTAGAAAAAGTGGTAGACCTGTTATTAAGCCAGTTGGTCACCGGGGTACTATTCAGTGGATCCAGCTGGTTAACACCTTTCAAACTCCTGACAGTCACCCAGTTTCCTGTGAACTGCATATGGAGTCTAACTTCCTCCCAATATCTCTCCCGACCATCCCCCCAACTTCCCGAATGACCCAGAGTTCATCCAGTCGCAGTTCCAACTCCATAAATCAGAGCGTTGGAATCTGCATCCGGATGCAATTGTCAGAGGCGAGGCTGTCAGAGACACTGGAGGTCTCCCTGTCGTCACAGATCCTGGAAGAGGAGCATTCAACTCTCCTGCCAGGCATTCCTACTGTTCTAACTGTGCAATTATAAAGAAGGAAACGATAAATAAACTGAAAACAAATCTACCAACAGTTTGCCCCAATAGTGATATGCAAAGTTTTGGGCACCCCTGGGCAAAGTTTTTGTTACTTTGAATAGCTAAGTTTGTGAAAAAGGACCAGAATTCCGAAAGGGATAATGTTAAAGATGACACATTTCTTTAATAACTTAAGCAAGTTTGCCTTTTTTTATTTTCCATCTTTTACAGCTTCAAAATAACAAAAAAGTTAAAAGGCCTGAAGCAAATGATTGCGTACCCTGCATGGTCAGTACCTAGTAACACCCACTTTGGCAAGTGGCACACGTTGTAAACGCTTTCTGTATCCAGCTAAGCGTCTTTCAATTCTTATTTCGGAGAATTTTCACCCATTCTTCCTTGCAAAGGACTTCTAGTTCTGCCAGATTCTTTGCCCGTCTTGCATGCACTGCTCTTTTGAGGTCAATACACAGATTGTCGATAATGTTTAGGTCGGGGGACAGAGAGGGCCATGGCAAAACATTCAGCTTGCGCCTCTTGAAGTAGTCCGTTGTGGAGTTTGAGTTTAGGATGATTATCCTGTTGTAGAAGCCGTCCACTTTTCATCTTCATTTTTACAGACGGTCTACTGTTTGCTTCCAGAATTCGCTGGTATTTAATTCAATGCATTCTTCCGTCTACCAGTGAAATTTTCCCCGTTGCCACTCGCTGCAAAACAAGCCTAAAGCATGATCGGTCCACCCCCATGCTTAACAGTTGGAGAGGCGTTCTTTTTCATGAAATGTTGCACCCATCTTTTCTCCAAACATACCTTTGACGGCCACAGGATAGAGGGATGTCAATTGCCAACAGAGAATGGGAGGAATTTATTTTGCCAGAGACGGGTGAAGCTGTGGAATTCGTTGCTACAGGCGGCCGTGGACGAGAAACTACTGGACAGAGAGTCATAGATTCCTGACGAGACAGAGCATAAAGAGAAAGGAGCAAAGGCTGGACATTGGAAATGAGGATGGCTCAGCCATGATGAAATGGTGGGCGGACACGATCGAGCAAATAGCTTAATTCTACCACTCTGTCGTATGATCGTCTGTGATGTTCCTGGGATAGTGGGTATCAGCGTCTCAGAGGGGCTACACTGGGCACAACACATTCATGTGACACGAAAAACGTGTCATATTCCTGACAGAACGGCCTCAGATATCCAGGTTTCAGCACTCCCATTCCTCGGAGAGTAGTTCGCTGTCACTTTCCCTTTAAGACTCAGACTGCCAATTATTGTCGGCCAGAGTTCCTTCATGGAATGTCTGTCGGTGACGGCCTCGCGCCAAGCACTCAGTGCTCAACCGTACGGTATCTATTTCTTGTACTGCTGTTTGTGACTTTATCTTTGGATTTCATCACTGTGCTCTTGTCTGAGTCTGAGGCAGTGTGTAATCTAGACTCTACCCGGCCTTTGCCTTCTCCACCATTCATATCTCTCCCGGTACAGAGGGAATTGCAAGATAAGGGGTTTGAGGGAGAGTGGTCTGCCATTGAGGACTCGGGAATTTCTCCGGATGTACTGTGGAGAGCGTTCTGACTTGTTGCATCGCCGTCTGGTGTGGAGTCTGCAACGCACAGGGTCGCCAGAGGCTGCAGAGGGTTCTAGACTCAGCAACCCCATCAGGGGCACAACTCTCCCCTCCATCGAGGACATGTTCAAGAAGGAATGCCTCGGGAAGACCACATACATCAGCGAGGAACCCCTCCCGCCGGGCAATGCCCTGTGCTCATCGGTACCATCGATGAGGGGGTACAGGGGCCGGTAAACTCAACAATTTACAACCAGTTGCTTCCCTTCCGCCATCAGTTTGCGAACGATTCCTGAACACGTAAGCACTCCCTCGGTATTCACCATTGTTGCAGTATTTAATAATTCTCCAAATTCCCGTTAATTTTGCATCATTGCACCATACCGAGGTCACGTTGAGGTTGTACAAGGCGTCGGTGAGGCCGCACACGGAGGGCGGTGCTCGGTTCTCGTGTCCCTCCTGTAGGAAAGATGCCACTGAACTGGAAAGAGCGCTGGAGGAGATGTACGAGGATGTTGCCGGGATTTGAGTGTCTGAGTTCTGGGAAGAAGGCAAGAATATGAGTCTGCATTCCTTGGAGCGTGGGTATGAAGACAGAAGAGGCGCAGTCTGGGATGGGGAACTGAGAGACAGTGTGGTGAGAGTGTGTGGAAAGTAAGGAGAGGGGAGATACAGAGAATGGTGCCCGAGGGGGAGGGGTTGTGGAAAAGGAATAAGTTAGAGAGAAAGAGGGGAAAAAGATAAATGGAATAGAAAGGGTAAAATGGGGGGAGCTGGGAGAGAGTGGCAGAGAGGTGAGGTGTGGATCAGCGGGGAGAGGGAGGACAGTGGAGGAGTCTGGGCAAGGAAGGAGGGGAAGAGAAGATGGGAGGGGATGAAAGGATGTGGAAGTAACAGTGCGGTAGATTGATTTGGGAGAAGTGGGGTGAAGTCACTTGATTGAATTCGACCCGACAGGCTGTTGACAGAGCACTTGAATCTCTTCAGGAATATTCGGGTATAAATGTGCTGACTTCTCACAGATGAATCTGTATGTACTGTTACAACTGTAACCCCGTGAGTGCAAGTTGCACTCTCTGCAGGTGTGCCATTTATAGGCCATCTTGGACAGAAGGAAAGAGGTCACATTCCTGTCAAAGAGAGTTAGACAATTCCAATAGAGGCAAAACAGATTCAGCAAACCGGGGACCGTCGCCAAACTAATCTTAGTAATCTGCGCTCTCCCCACAGCCCATAGTTAGCCTCTGAACTAATCTCATGATACCGCGCTCTCCCCACAGCCCCTAGTCAGCCTCTCTAATCGTATGATACCGCGCTCTCCCCACAGCCCCTAGTCAGCCTTTAAACTAACCTCATGATACCGCGCTCTCCCCACAGCCCCTAGTCAGCCTCTAAACTAATCGTGTGATACCGCGCTCTCCCCACAGCCCCTAGCCAGCCTCTAAACTAATTCCATGATAACGCGAGTCAGTTCCCAAATCAATCCCGACAACCCTGCATCAGTCAACAAGCTAATCGCACTGCCCCACTCTCCCCCCACGGCCCTCTGTCAGTCTCCAAACTTAACCCACTCCCCAACTCTTTCCCTACGCATTCGTGTCACTCCCACAACACGGAAATGTAACCCTCCCAACCTCACCCGTCTCCGCATTTTCCAATCCAGTAAGTAACGAATCGATGGGCGACAGAGTTAGAAACAAAATCCTGTAAAATTAAATTAAATCCCTTCGATTAATGTGCATTAACGCCCTGGGAAATGTTTCACTGCTGATGTAATGGCTTCTCTGTAGCAGCAGTGTGTTTGTGTTATGACGAGAAATAACGGGTGCTTTGGAATGTGTGGCGTCCCCTGAAGGGAGGGGTTTTCTTTCCTGTGAGCCCGAGAGCGGGGTATTCGCGGGCTTTTGTTCGGCAGAAGATGGAGAGAAAAGATCTCAGAACGGGGATATCGTAGACTGCAGGCTGGATTGGACTTGGAATGGGGTCGGTAGTCGACAACGCCCGGGGGAAATCGATGGAGAACGGATGGACGGGAAAACAGTGAGCTCCAAGGAGCGCATTAGACTGTTCCTTTAAAATGGGCCCTTTTTCTCTTTGTTTTCTGTACTCACCCTGTAGTCAAATAAAGAATCATAAAGCCCAATCCTTCAATTGCAAATGGTGAACTGCTCTTAATTTCGTGGGATTGACTTGTAACCGGGCCACACATCCACACAAACAAGCTTTTCTCGGTTTGGCTGAGCCGGAGGCAGTATCGCCCCCGACCCCCAGACAAACGCATGCTGGTCGAACCTGAGGGTTTTATTTAACCTCCCTCCATGTATAACCAAAGGAACATGAGAGGGGATGGCACGGAGATGGATTCACCCAGTGTCTGTTCGATAGAATGTGTGTTGGGACGGCGTAAAGGGTGCATCTCTCCCTGTCTGATCGCAGGACTGTGTGATGGGACGGCGTGGAGGGATATTCACTCTGTGTCTGATCGCAGGAGTGTGTGATGGGACGGCGTAGAGGGTGCTTCTCTCTGTGTCTGATCCCGGGAGTGTGTAACGGGACGGAGTGGAGGGACTTCACTCGGTCACACTGAAAAAACCTCTACAGTTGCACCGTGGAGAGCTGCATCACTGTCTGCTATGCATGGGGCTACTGCACAGGACCGAAAGAAGCTGCGGGAGGTTGTAAATCTAGTCAGCTCCATCTTGGGCACCAGTCTACACTGTACCCAGAAAAGCTTCAGGCGGTGTCCTAGAAAGGCTGCGTCCATTATTAAAGACCTCCAGCACCCAGGGCTTGCCCGTTTCTCACCGTCACCATCAGGGAGGAGAGACAGAAGCCTGAAGGAACACACTAAGTGATTCAGGATCAGTTTCTTCCCCTCTGCCATCCGATTCCTGAATGGACTGGAAACGTTGCATACTACCTCACTTCTTATATTGTAGACTACTTCTGTTTTATTTTTAACATTAGAAATAATCATTTCTATGTTCGTGTTTGACATATTTGTTTATTTTATCATGTTTTATTTTACTTATTGTTATTCTCTCTCGCTGCTACGTTATGTATGGCATTGAATTGTTGATGCTAAGTTAACAAATTTCACGTCGCCCGCCGGTGATAATAAACCTGATTCTGATTCTGGAGGGAGATTCACTCTCAGTCTATCGCGGGAGTGTGTGATGGGACGGTGTGGAATGATTCAGTCTATGTTTGACCCGGGGAATCAATTACCTCTTCCTGGTTTGAATTTATTGCGAGGAGCCTTGCATCAAAGTTTGAACAATGTTCCCTCGCTCCATCATAAGCTTTCTCCAAGGTGGATACGAAATAACACCGACCTTCATTTTCGATCCAGTCCTGAGGACACGCTTGCACTGCAAATCAGGAACAAAAACAACAGTGAATCTCCCTCCATCAGACCCATTGCACCTATTGGGATCACAAACAGTCAACCTCCCTCCACAACGTCCCATCCCGGATTCAGACAGAAGGTGTCGCTACTTTCACACCGTCCCATCACGCACTCTGACCAGATAGAGAGCGAATGCCCCTCCACACACTCCCGGGGTCAGACACAAAGTGAATCTCCTTCCACACCGTTCCATCACACACTCCCGGGGTCAGACACAGAGTGAATCTCCCTCAACACCGTCCCATCACACACTCTCGGGGTCAGACACAGAGTGAATCTCCCTCCACACCGTTCCATCATACACTCCCAGGGTCAGACACAGAGTGTATCTCCCTCCACACCGTTCCATCACACACTCCCGGCGACAGACACAGAGTGAATCTCCCTCCACACCGTCCCATCACACACTCCCGGCAACAGACACAGAGTGAATCTCCCTCCACACCTTTCCCTTACACATTCCCGAGATTAGACATGTAACCAAACTACCTTGGCACCGTCCCATTAGTTGCAGAGTGAAAGTCCCTGCGGACCATTCAAACACACACTTCCTGATGGGTCAGACACAAATTGGGTTTCCGCGCACAATGCCCCGTCACACACGACGCTAACCCTAATCCACACTATCACACAATCCTTGGTTCAAACACAGAGTGACCCTTCCTCCACACTACCCCAATACAACCTCCCGTGGTCAGATAGGAAATGAAACACTCTCTGCTTCATCCCGCCGCACACTCCCGTGGTCAACCATAGTATGATGGTTATTCCACCCGAGAGAAGTTCCCTCCGCACCGTCCTATCACAGAGATATCCGACACCGCGGGGAACACCATCCAGGCACACGTCACCGTTCCCGGTGTCAGACAAACACATAACGCCACCCCCGTCCCACGTCCCGCAGTATCTTCTCAGCACACGCAACTGTGTCGTACACAGAGTCCCATCAAACACCCACGGGGTGAGATACAGATTTAAGCTCCCTGCACACCGTCCGATCACAGACGAACACGGCCAGACTCTGGCTGAAATTCTGAAGGTCACTGGTTCGAGTTGAGACAGCGTGTTGTGTCCTTGAGAAAGGGACTTAATGACTCATTGCTCTGCGATGACACCGGGGCCAAGCTGCATGGGTCCTAGTGCCCTTCCCTTGGACAACATCGGTGGGGTGGAGAGGGGAAGGCTTGCAGCTTGGGCAACTGCATGTCTCCCATACAACCCTGCCCAGGCCTGCGCCCTGGAAACCTTCCAAGGTTTCACTAGAATAACTCACTAGAACAACGGGGGCCTATAAACTGAAATTAAAAAAAAAAAACTTACAGTGTCCTGCTTTATAATATTGGCTAGCATATTCCACTTATATTCCGGAGTTTTTTATTTCACAGCCTTTCTAGTTGCCTTTTGTTTGATTTTAAAAGCTTTCAAGTCATCCTTTTCCAACTCACTTTTGTCATTTTACAATAGCTTTCCTTGGTTTAACTGTAATCCTTAATTTCCGTTGTCAGCCACGGATGTCTACTCTGATCATGTGAGAACCTCTTCCTCGTTGGGGCGTATGTATCCTGTTCATTGTGTAAAATTACCAGAAATTTCAGACTGCCGGCATCCCATCCAGTCCCCACCTCCTGTCTACATGGGCAAGCTCCTCTCTGATGCCTCTGTCAATCCCATTATTCCATTTTGATGCTGATGCATGTGACTGACGCTTCTCCCTCACAAATTACAGAATGAATTTAATCACACCTCCTCAGTAAACAGACGTGTGACTTCTGGCCCTCGCACTGAGGAGTGTTGAGGACTCGGTTTGAGATTTCCCGCACCCTGGCAAGCGGGAGACAACATACCATCCGGGAATCTCATTCTGGCACGGCGAACCTCCTGTCCATTCCCAAAACTCACAAATCCCCCATCACCGCAGCGTGTCTCTTCTTTCCCCCCTTGCCTTCTGAGTCAGGAGGCAGACCCACTCCAAACAGCCGACCACAGGGACCTCCCTCTATTAGTCCGTATGCCCAACTGCATCTGAAGTGTTATACCGGCTGCTGATGAGGATGACCACTGCACTGGCTGCTGAACCGCTTTCCCCTTCCCGGCTGTCACCCGGTTTCCTGTGTCCACCTTGGATGTAACTGCCTCTCTGTGTAGGTCTCCGTTTATTCCCACGCTTGACTTCCTGCCAAAGAAGCGCCGCTTTATCGATTATACTCCACACATGAAATTTCAACACCTTCGGTCCTGTGTTTGTACTTTTCGATGGTGTTCACAATTTACCAAGCATCTCAGACGATTGAGACCAATTTTCCCCCTCAGCAGCCTCTGCTCAGTACACACTATCTGAGAGGAAATCGCCCTCCAAACCGTCCCATCACACAATACAGGGGTTACACACAGCATGAGGTTCACTCCACACGGTCCAATCACACAGTCCAGGGCACAGACACAGAGTGAATCTTCCACCGCGCTTTCCCATCACACACTACCGGTTCCGACAGAGAATAAATCTCCCTTCACACTATCCCCTCACAAAACTGCTGGGGTCAGACGCAGAGTGAGTCTCCCTCCACACAGAACCATCACACACTCCCGGGGTCAGACACAGAGTTAATCTCCCTCCACACCGTCCCATCACACACTCCCGGGGTTACAGACAGAATGAAGTTCACTCCACAAGGTCGCGTCAAACACTCCAGTGGTCAGACACAGACTGAATCACCCTCCAGACTGTCCCATCTCACACACCCGGGGTCACACAAATATTGAATCTTCCACCACACCGTCCAATCACACACCCCTCCGGGGTCAGACATAGAGAGTATCGCCCAACTCACCGTCCTATCACACAACTCCGGGGTCAGACACAGAGTGAATCCCCCTCCACACCGTCCCATCACACACACCCTGGTCAGACGATGAGTAAATACCTCTCCACACCGTCCCATCACACACTCCCGTGGTCAGACACAAAGTCAATCAACATCTTCACCGTCCTATCACATACCCCCGGGTTTAGACACAAAAAGAATTTCTGTCCAAACTTTCCCATCACACACTCCGGGGGTCAGACACAAATTGAAGTTCCCAGCTCACAGACTCATCGCACACTCCCAGGGTCAGAAACAAAGTGAATCTCCCTCCACACCGTCCCATCAGACACTCTCGGGGTCAGACACAGAGTCATCCCCTCTCCTCAGCGTCCCATCACACATTCCCGTTTCAGACACAGAGAGAATCTCCCTCCACTCCGTCCCATCGCACACTCCCGGGGTTAGAAACAGAGTGAACCTTCTTCCACACTGTCCCATCACACACTCCCATGTCAGGCACAGAGTGAATCTCCCTCCACACTGTCCCATCTCTCACTCCCGGAGTCAGACACAGAGTGAATCTCCCTCCACACCGTGCCATCACACACTTCCTGGATCAGACACAGTGCGAATCTCCCTCCACACTGTCCCATTACACAATCCCGGGGTCAGATACAGAGTGAATTTCACTCCACACCGTCTCATCACACACTCCCGGGTTCAGACACAGAGTGAATCTCCCTCGACACTGTCCCGTCAGACTATCCCGGAGTCAGACACAGAGTGAATCTCCCTCCACACAGTCCCATCACACACTCCCATGGTCAGACACAGAATGAATCTCTCTACACACCGTCCCATCACACACTCCCGGGGTCAGACACAGGAGTGAATCTCCCTCCACCCCGTCCCATCACACACTCCCGTGTCAGGCACAGAGTGAATCTCCCTCCACACTGTCCCATCTCTCACTCAAGGAGTCAGACACAGAGTGTATCTCCCTCCACCCGGTCCCATCACACATTCGCAGGATCAGATACACAGTGAATCTCCCTCCACACTGTCCCATCACACACTCCCGGGATCAGACACAGAGTGAATCTCACTCCACACCGTACCAGAACACATTCCCTAGATCAGATACACAGTGAATCTCACTCCACACCGTCCCATCTCTCACTCCTGGATTCAGACACACAGTGAATCTCACTCCACACCGTCCCATCACACACCTCCGGGGTCAGAAACAGAATGAATCTCCCTCCGCACCGTCACATCACACACTCCCAGGATCAGGCACAGAGTGAATCTTCCTCCACACCGTCACATCACACATTCCCGGGGTCAGACACAGAGTGAATCTCCCTCCAACCCGTCCCAACACACACTCCCGGGATCAGACACAGAGCGAATCTCCCTCCACACCGTCCCATCACACACTGCAGTCACAGAGTGAATCCCTCTCCACACCGTCCCAACACACACCTCCGGGATCAGATACAGAGTGAATCTCCCTCCGCACCGTCCCATCACACATTCCATGGATCAGATACAGAGTGAACTTCACTCCACACCGTCTCATCACACACTCCCGGGATCAGACACAGAGTGAATATCCCTCGACACTGTCCCGTCACACTATCCCGGAGTCAGACACAGAGTGAATCTCCCTCCACACTGTCCCATCACACACTCCCGGGATCAGACACAGAGTGAATCTCACTCCACACCGTACCAGAACACATTCCCTAGATCAGATACACAGTGAATCTCACTCCACACCGTCCCATCACACACATCCGGGGTCAGAAACAGAATGAATCTCCCTCCGCACCGTCCCATCACTCACTCCCAGGATCAGGCACAGAGTGAATCTTCCTCCACACCGTCACATCACACATTCCCGGGGTCAGACACAGAGTGAATCTCCCTCCAACCCGTCCCAACACACACTCCCGGGATCAGACACAGAGCGAATCTCCCTCCACACCGTCCCATCACACACTCCAGTCACAGAGTGAATCCCTCTCCACACCGTCCCAACACACACCTCCGGGATCAGACACAGTGTGAATCACCCTCTGCACCGTCCCATCACACACTCCCGGGGTCAGTCACAGAGTGAATCCCTCTCCACACCGTCCCATCACACACCTGCTGGGTCAGACACAGAATGAATCTCCCTTCGCACCGTCCCATCACACAATCCCGGGATCAGACACAGGAGTGAATCTCCCTCCACCCCGTCCCATCACACACTCCCGTGTCAGGCTCAGAGTGAATCTCCCTCCACACTGTCCCATCTCTCACTCCAGGAGTCAGACACAGAGGGTATCTCCCTCCACACGGTCCCATCACACATTCGCTGGATCAGATACACAGTGAATCTCACTCCACACCGTCCCATCACACACCTCCGGGGTCAGAAACAGAATGAATCTCCCTCCGCACCGTCCCATCACACACTCCCAGGATCAGGCACAGAGTGAATCTTCCTCCGCACCGTCACATCACACATTCCCGGGGTCATAAAAAGAGTGAATCTCCCTCCACACCGACCCATCACACATTCCCTGGATCAGATACAGAGTGAACTTCACTCCACACCGTCTCATCACACACTCCCGGGATCAGACACAGAGTGAATATCCCTCGACACTGTCCCGTCACACTATCCCGGAGTCAGACACAGAGTGAACCTCCCTCCAAACCGTCCCATCACACACTCCAGGTGTCAGACACAGAGCGAATCTCCCTCCACACCGTCCCATCACACATGCCGTGTCAGGAACACAGAGTGAATCTTCCTCCACACCGTCCCATCTCTCACTCCCTGAGTCAGACACATATTTATTCTCCCTCCACACCGTCCCATCACACACTCCCGGGTTCAGACACAGAGTGAATCTCCCTCCACACCGTACCATCGCACATTCCCTGGATCAGATACACAGTGAATCTCACTCCACGCCGTCCCATCACACACTCCCGGGTTCAGACACAGAGTAAATCTCCCTCCACAGCGACCCATCACAAACTCCCGTGTCAGGCACAGAGTGAATCTTCCTCCACACTGTCCCATCTCTCACTCCCTGAGTCAGACACAGATTTATTCTCCCTCCACATCGCCCCATCAGACACTCCCGGGATCAGACACGGAGTGAATCTTCCTCCACACCGTCCCATCACACACCTCCGGGGTCAGAAACAGAATGAATCTCCCTCCGCACCGTCCCATCACACACTCCCAGGATCAGGCAGAGAGTGAATCTTCCTCCACACCGTCACATCACACATTCCCGGGGTCAGACACAGAGCGAATCTCCCTCCACACCGTCCCATCACACACTCCAGTCACAGAGTGAATCCCTCTCCACACCGTCCCAACACACACCTCCGGGATCAGACACAGTGTGAATCACCCTCCGCACCGTCCCATCACACACTCCCGGGGTCAGTCACAGAGTGAATCTTCCTCCACACCGTCACATCACACATTCCCGGGGTCAGAAAAAGAGTGAATCTCCCTCCACACCGTCCCATCACACACTCCCATGTCAGATACAGAGTGAATCTCCCTCCACACCGACCCATCACACATTCCCTGGATCAGGTACAGAGTGAACTTCACTCCACACCGTCTCATCACACACTCACGGGATCAGACACAGAGTGAATATCCCTCGACACTGTCCCGTCACACTATCCCGGGATCAGACACAGAGTGAATCTCACTCCACACCGTACCAGAACACATTCCCTAGATCAGATACACAGTGAATCTCCCTCCGCACCGTCCCATCACACACTCCCAGGATCAGGCACAGAGTGAATCTTCCTCCACACCGTCACATTACACATTCCCGGGGTCAGAAAAAGAGTGAATCTCCCTCCACACCGTCCCATCACACACTCCCATGTCAGACACAGAGTGAATCTTTCTCCACACCGTCACATCACACATTCCCGGGGTCAGAAAAAGAGTGAATCTCCCTCCACACCGACCCATCACACATTCCCTGGATCAGATACAGAGTGAACTTCACTCCACACCGTCTCATCACACACTCCCGGGATCAGACACAGAGTGAATATCCCTCGACACTGTCCCGTCACACTATCCCGGAGTCAGACACAGAGTGAACCTTCCTCCAAACCGTCCCATCACACACTCCAGGTGTCAGACACAGAGCGAATCTCCCTCCACACCGTCCCATCACACATGCCGTGTCAGGAACACAGAGTGAATCTTCCTCCACACCGTCCCATCTCTCACTCCCTGAGTCAGACACATATTTATTCTCCCTCCACACCGTCCCATCACACACTCCCGGGTTCAGACACAGAGTGAATCTCCCTCCACACCGTACCATCACACATTCCCTGGATCAGATACACAGTGAATCTCACTCCACGCCGTCCCATCACACTCTCCCGGGTTCAGACACAGAGTGAATCTCCCTCCGCACCGTCCCATCACACACTCCCAGGATCAGGCACAGAGTGAATCTTCCTCCACACCGTCACATTACACATTCCCGGGGTCAGAAAAAGAGTGAATCTCCCTCCACACCGTCCCATCACACACTCCCATGTCAGACACAGAGTGAATCTTCCTCCACACCGTCACATCACACATTCCCGGGGTCAGAAAAAGAGTGAATCTCCCTCCACACCGACCCATCACACATTCCCTGGATCAGATACAGAGTGAACTTCACTCCACACCGTCTCATCACACACTCCCGGGATCAGACACAGAGTGAATATCCCTCGACACTGTCATGACAAACTATCCCGGAGTCAGACACAGAGTGAACCTCCCTCCAAACCGTCCCATCACACACTCCAGGTGTCAGACACAGAGCGTATCTCCCTCCACACCGTCCCATCACACATGCCGTGTCAGGAACACAGAGTGAATCTTCCTCCACACCGTCCCATCTCTCACTCCCTGAGTCAGACACATATTTATTCTCCCTCCACACCGTCCCATCACACACTCCCGGGTTCAGACACAAAGTGAATCTCCCTCCACACCGTACCATCACACATTCCCTGGATCAGATACACAGTGAATCTCACTCCACGCCGTCCCATCACACACTCCCGGGTTCAGACACAGAGTGAATCTCGCTCCACACCGTCCCATCTCTCACTCCCGCAGTCAGACACAGAGTAAATCTCCCTCCACAGCGACCCATCACACACTCCCGTGTCAGGCACAGAGTGAATCTTCCTCCACACTGTCCCATCTCTCACTCCCTGAGTCAGACGCAGATTTATTCTCCCTCCACATCGCCCCATCAGACACTCCCGGGATCAGACACGGAGTGAATCTTCCTCCACACCGTCCCATCACACACTCCTTTCACATTGTGTCATCACACACGACCCTAACCCTAATCCACACTATCAGACATTGGTTTAGGCATGGTGTGATGCTCCCTGAACACTCTCCCATCACATGGACTTGCGGACAAACACAGAGTGAATCTTCCTCCACTCTAACCCCACTACAACCTCTCGTGGTCAGATAGGAAATGAAACACATCTCTGCTTCATCTCGCCGCACACACTCGTGGTCAACCATAGTATGATGCTCCTTCCACCCCGTGACATCACATGGGTCAGTAAATGAGAGACGTTGCCACCGCATCGTCCTATCTCAGAGCGGAACACCATCCAGGCACGCATCACCTTTACCTGTGTCTGACAAACACATAACGACCACCCCCTCCCACCGCAAGAAAGACATTCACCCACCGCACATCCCACAGTAGCTTCTCATCACACGCAACTTGGTCGAACACAGAGTCCCGTCCAACACACACGGGGTGAGGCATAGATTTAAGTTCCCTGCACACCGTCCGATCACACACTCCCAGAGAGAGACACATAGTTTTCTCCCTCTACAAAGTCTCGTCACGCACTGCCTGGATCAGACACAGAGTGAATCTCTTTCACCATGGACTCATCACACATTCCAGCGTTCAGACGGGTAGTGAAATTTCCTGCACGCCGTCCAGTCGCACTTCAGGGTCAGTTTCTCCGTGTAGCTGCATAGAACCACCAAACCATAGAACACTACAGCACAGTACAGGCCCATCAGCCCTCCATGTTGTGCTGACACATATAATCCATTAAAATGTACTAAACCAACAATACCCAATAACCCTCCATTTTTCTTTCAAACGTGTCCGAAATACTCCTAATGTTTTAGCCTCCACCACCATCCCTGTCAAGTCAGTGCAGGCAATCACAACCCTCTGTGTAAAAAAACTTGCCCCTGATGTCTCTCCTAAACTTCCCTCCCTTAATTTTGTACCTATGCTGTCTGGTATTTTTTCCTATTGGTGCCCTGGGAAACAGGTACCGACCCTACCTATGCCTCTTATAATCTTGTAGACCTCTATCAAGTCCCCTCTCATTCTTCGACGCTCCAAAGAGAAAAGTCCCAGCTCTGCTAACCTTGCTTCATATGACTTCTTCTCCAATCAGGCAACATCCTGGTAAATCTCCTCTGCACCCTGTCCATAGCTTCCACATTCTTCCTATAATGAGACCAGAATTGAACACAATACTCTAAGTGGGGTCTCACCCAAGATTTGTAGAGCTGTACCATGACCTCTCTACTCTTGAACTCTATACCCCTGTTAATGACGCCTGGCATCACTTAGGCCTTATTAATTACCCTATCAACCTGCGCCGGGACATTGAGGGATGTATGGATTTGAACCCCAAGGTCCATTTGTTCATCCACACTCTTGTGTAACCGACCATTAATCCTGTACTCAGTCTTCTGGTTTGTCCTTCCAAACTCCATCACCTCACACTTGTCCGGATTGAACTCCATCAGCCATATTTATGCCCAAATCTGCAGCCTGTCTATATCCTCTTGTACCCTTCGACAACATACAGCTCCTCCATTCTTCTTGTCATCCACAAACTTACTCACCCATCTTTCCACCTCCACATCCAGGTCATTTATACAAATCACAAACAGCAGGGGTCACAGGACAGATTCCTGCGGCACTCCACTAGTCACCGAATTCCAGGCAGAATACTTTCCTTTCACAACTACACTCTGCTTTCTTCCTTTTAGCCATTTTTATACAAACTCCTTCCACACCGTCTCATCACACATTCCAGGGATCAAACACTGAGCGAAGCTCCTTCTGCAACTTCCAATTACTTACTCCCGTATTCAGACACAAAGCGAAGCTCCCTCTGCACCGTCTCTTTACACACACCTGGATTCAGAGTGAAGCTCTTTCTCCTCAGTGCTATAACACACTTCAGAGATCAGACATGAGGTGATTCGCTCTGGGCACTGTCCCAACATGCAATCCCTTTGTTAAGCACAGAATGAAGCTGGATCCATACTGTCGCTTCAGACATTCCCGGAGTCAGACATAGAAGGAAATTGTAATGCTACGCCACACAATCCACCTCTACAACATCCCGCCACACTGTCCAGTGTTCAGTGACAGAATACAACTTCTTCCAGGGAGACGCGTCACGAACTGACCAGGTCAAACACAGAGTGAATCACTCTCCATACCATCTCTTCACACAATCCCGATGTCAAGCACAGAGTGAAGATTCCTCTCTCCATGCCTGCTCTTTGATGAGGAGCGGCTGAAAGAGGGGGATGATGCCTCACCTCTTCTGCTGGTCAACAATTCACATATTTGAGCCTTGCTTTCGTTGACAGATCTATACTTCGATTCCATCTCAGTGAACTGGTGACGGAGATCGCTGTGCATTCGTTGAAGATCAGATAGATTAGAGTTGAGCGCAGAGAGATTCCTGAGACAGGTTCTCCGGGAGATATTCAGGTGGGAATTCTCGGATATCTTGGATTGAAGGGTTGAGTTTAACTCATGGTAGTTGCTGTCGGATGTGATCTGAGACCGAGGAATCTGTGATACTGAGAGAGATGGTGAAGGATGTTTAGCGTTTACAGTGACACGTGACTCAGCGTCACGCTACCGAACGGGTCACAGAGAGTGTTGTGTCAGTGTCACGGAGAAGTGTGTCACAGTGAAGGATGTGCTGGTGGCACAGTGAGAGGATTCGGCACCATTTTGAGGGTCGTGTCTGTGCCACGCTGAGGGGTATATCAGTGTCCCGGTGAAGATTTTGTTGATTTTACAACGGAGGTCTGCGTCAGTATCATGCGGGACATGTCCGAGTTGCTCTGTGGAAAGTGTCGGTGTCACTCTGATAGGTGTTTCGAGGCACAGTCGAGGGTTGAGCTGAGTCATAATGAAGTGTTTCCCGAGAGAAAAATCTGAGTGAGGGGCATGGGGGTGTCACGGTGGGTAGAGAATCTGTGTCATGGTGTGGTGTGAGCTGGTTTCACAGGGAGAAGTGTGTCTGTTTCACGGTGAAAGGCATGTTATGGCTCCGAATGGTGTGACAGAATCACGCTGAGGTGCGGGTCAATGTCACGGAGGTTTCGCTGTGAATTTCGGAGCCGGTATCACGATAAGGGTTTTGCCTGTGTCAGGCTGATGTATGGGGGGTATTTGCATCAGTGAGCGGTGCATCTGCGTTAAATTGAGGGGCGAAACTGTCGCTAAAGGGGTGTTACAGTGACGTGTGAGTCTTTGTCACGGTGCTGAGCCTGACGGGTCGGGTTGAGGATCGTGTTGGTGGCACAGTGAGTGGTGTCTCAATGTCACAGTAAAGGGGTATCGGTGTCACTGTGGTGCTTTACAATAGCAAATTATTTACATTTGAAGCCTGTTCGGCTCACCTTGTGTTGACAGCCCGTTAACAATCACGATAATGCTGGAGTTAACGAGGCAGCGTTGGCAGATCCTACGGTTCGATCAATTTCCGTCTTCTCTTTCAGAGCGTGGGTGAATTCAGCCGTGTCTCCCACTAGGACTCTCTTCCACCCACCAACCGTGGTCTCTCCTTCCACCACGATCAACCCTCCCTCTCTCAATCTCAGTTACATTGAGCCTCATCGCTGAGAGTCCAAATCCCTTGACTTCCCAGGGCTGATAAGCATCTCACTGATTCCAGAAACTTTGTCACGTCTCCCGAATGTGATTGATTAAGTTGGAACTGTGGGTGTTTGACTGAGCCCTCAGGGGAGGCTTTTCCAGAATATGGGAATACATGGGATGCACGGGGAATTGGCTGTCTGGGTTCAGAGTTTTACAGTCATGTTTTATTCCACTCTGTTAGTTTAAGGTCTGACTCCAACCGGAGTCCGTTCGACTCACCATGGATCGACAGCCCGACCACGGTCACGAAGAGGACGAACGTAACTAGGCAGAGAAGGCAGATCTTTCTGTCCGGTCTATTTCCGATGTTCTGTTTCGGCTGCTGTTTATGCGGACCTGTGGAGAGACCATTCAGAGAAACAGAAGGAGAATTCAGGCGATGGTGTGGGGAGCGGGAAAATGTGATCCAATGGGGTCAGGAAAAGAGTAGAGAAAGGAACTAGGAAATGGCCACGTGCGAAGAGGAAGCGATTTTCGGTGACAATGGGGAGTAGGATATATGTGAGAGAAAGAGAAAAAGTGGGGAAGAGAGGAGGAATGACCAGAGAAAAAAGTGGGAGAGAGAGGGAGAAGTGAAAATGGAGCGAGAGAGAGGAGTGCGAACGAGTGGAAAGAGAGTGTCACGGGTTTATTATTTATCGTAGCAGTATCATTGTTCGCCCGCTTTGTTCCTTTTTCACGCTTATGACGGTCTTGTGGGGATTAACATGTAGTGGGGATTTTCGTGAACTCCATTGTGTTTCATTGCTTTGTGGCTACTTGCAAGGAGAAGGGGGTGACGGGCACGTAAGGTTTAGCAGAGCGCTTTAGGGTTCCAGCGACCCGGGTTCAATTCCCGTCGCTGCCTGCAAGGAGTTTCAAATTTCTCCCCATGAGCGAGTGGATTTCCTCCGGGCGATCTGGGTTCCTCCCAGATTGGTTATTGTAAATTTAACTGTCATTAAAAAGGAAAAAAAATCTGAGTATTGTTGGGCAACGCGGTTTGAATGGCCGGAAGAGCCGATTCTGAACTGTTTCTCTATAATAAAATAAAACAAATAAATTTTAGGGAAGAAATTATAAAAGATGTTGGGAAATGGTCTACAAAGACAGCGGGACCATCCGGTGCTTGTGATGGGTGTGATTGACCTGGATGAAAATAGAAATAGATGGTTGTAAAATCTCAGATGGCACAAGGATTCGGTGGGGTGTGGATCAGTTGTAGATCTGGGTGGAAAATGGCAAACGGAGTTTAGCTCAGGTAAGTGGGAAGTATTGTCCTTTGGGGCGTAAAATGTGAAGGGACAAGACACAGTTAACGACAGAAACCTTAACTGTCGACAGAAAAAGGGATCACGGGTTGACCACGCGGTTCAATGGAGAGATAAGGAGTTGACTGCAAACTAGCCTTTGACAAAGTCTCTCTCATGGGAGATCCATTCACAGGATTGTGATGACTGGGATTCACAGTGAATTGGGAACTGAGTTTCCGTACTGGATTGTCCGCAAAACACAGGGCGGCGGGCGTCCGTGACTGGTTGTGTTACCCACGGATCTGCACTGAGAACTCTGCTGTCTGCGGCCAACACCTGTGAGAACCTGGAAATTTACAAGGCTGTGTGTGTTTCGAACATCATGCATCGTAGACCAGACAGTACAGCACAGGAACAGGCCGTTCGGCCTGCAATGCTGTCCAGGATGCATTCCCTCTGCAGTTAGACATTTCACATTTGGGAATACGATTCAATAACTAATTCAATCCAGTTATGTGATTCAGCATAACTAGAATTTTTTATAACGTTGCATTATGACAACGGAACTTTTAAACCCATTGCCCCAACTAATAATGACAATCATGATATAAGCCTTCCTATCAGAAAGCATGGACATGAACAATGGCATTCGACTACAAGTCCCCTCTGCAAAAAGACACACTTTGGGGTTTTGGCATTAGTACTGTGTTATCTCTGAACATCTGACCAAGAAAGCTGCAACATTTTACGTTTGTCCGGGTTAAACACCATCTGCTATTCCTCCATCCCTTGTCAGAAACTCAGCCGTGTCCGACGGAATTCTTTGCAGGTTCTCTAAGCGATCCACAACACCCATCAACCTGTCATCTACAAACATACCAAACAACCCAACTACATTCTCATCCAGATCGCTTATATACATCACAGACAGGAGAGATCCCACCAACATCCATAGATACAGGTCACTTCATTGGAGTAGAACAAGGTTACTCAATCACAGAGTGCAGAATAAAGTATCGAAATTACAGAAAAATTGCAGTGCAGGCAGACTATAAGGTTCAAGCAACATGAAGTGGTAGATTTGAGGTCAAGAACACAGCTTATCGCAGTGGAGGTCCGCACAATAGTCTGAATACATTAGTGTCGAAGCTGTCCTTGAGCCTTATGATACATGCTTTCCCATTTTCCCCCGATTGGAGGGTGCAGAAAATCGGATGTTTTGGGTTTTTTGATGATGCTGGGTGCTTTATCGAGGCAGCCGGATGTGTAGACAGAGTTCATGGAGGGGAGCCTGGTTTCAGAGCTGTGCTCAGCTGTGTCCACAACGCTCTGCAGCATCTTGCGGTCACGGGCGGAGCAGTTTCTTTAGCTTGAGTGAGGAACCAGGGCTTTTCCTAAGAGCAGGGTCATCAAGATAATGAATAGGGTACTCAATAAGGCATTATTTTAATTCCCTTTGGTAGACTCCTCTGCAGAATTGTGTGGGACCCAGGAGAATTTGACTGACTGAGATGTCCGGATTGATAGCGATAATGGACGCTTGACAAGTCCTGTGTCAAGATCCAAGATGGCTGATCACTCTGGAAGATGGCAGTGAGGAATGTAGGGAGAGACCGAGAAGGAATGGAGCGGTGAGACTGGGCGGAAGAGGGAAAGATAGGGAGAGAAGAAGAAAGAAGGGGGAAGGAGATGACAGGTGGCGTGAGACCCGGGTAAGTCTGTCGGGCGGATTTGACAGGGGAGGGCGGACCTGGAATTTGCAGTAGATGTACCATACGCTGGCTTGAACAAGGCTATTAACAAGGGCTCGGATGGTAGACTGGTCTGGAGATGGTGTGGAACACAAGGAGATCTGTCTGACGAATGTAATTGCGGAGCACTGATCAGGTCGAGGTGTTGGATGTAATGTACATAGATTTTAACAAGCCCCCAGATGGTATTCGGCTGGGAGATGGTGTGCGAGGCAGGGAGCGATAGCTAATTTGGTATACAATTGGCGAGGCGATGGGTGACAAGTTTTATGGTTACAGTTCACTTCTCAGATTGGAAGCCCGTCACTAGCAATTTTCACCGGGAGGTCGGCAGTGGGAACTTTGTCAACTATATCTTCCATGTATAGCAGACTATGCAATACGCGGTAGGTGAGCTTACAGACGACATTAACGTTAATGGTGTTTTAACCAGTGAAGACAGTTAGCTCTTACAGTGGGATCTCCATTAGCCGGAGAAGTTGACCGAGCAGGAGCACATACATTTTATGTTGAGCTATTGCAGTTCAGACAGACAAACAGCAGGGTAGGACTTACACAGTCAACGGAAGGAAACTTGGGAAATGTTAAAAGACGGAGAGCTACAAATACACGGTTCCCTGAAACTGAAATCACAGGTAGTCCGGGACCGTGGAGAGTGATGTACAATCGAGGGACACCGAGGCACAGGGACACGGTTCCCAGCAATAGAGTCACGGGTAGTCAGGGACCCTGGAGAGTTTTGTAGAACAGAGGGACCCAGGGCTACAGGGACAAGGTTCCCTGCAATAGAGTCACGGGTAGTCAGGGACCCTGGAGAGTTTTGTAGAACAGAGGGACCCAGGGCTACAGGGACACGGTTCCCTGAAAGTGGAGTCACAGGTAGACGGTGGTGAAGAAAGCGTCTGTCGCGCCGCCCTTCATCCGTCAGGACAATGAGTACAGGGGATGTGAGTTCAAGTTGGAATTGTTCAAGACGTCAGTGAAGCCTCACTTGTAGTAAAGTGTTCGGTTTCCTTCGTCCTCCTCTGGATAAGATGCCACTGAGCTGGAGACAGTGCAGAGGAGATACACGACGACATTCAGGGACTGGAGTGATTGAGTTATGGAAATAATTTAGGTCATCCTCCCAGGCTTATTTTATCTAAAAGGTCTTGTCTAGAATCAATCAATAAGTTATAGATACCGGTAATAGAACCATTAACAAATGATTTTAAATTTAAAAGATCATCCAATAAATTTTTATCAGGACCTATAGGAAAAGTAAGAAATTGGGAACGTAAGAAATCTCTAAGTTGAAGGTATCTGTAAAAATGACTTTTTGGCAGTGCAAATTTAGTCGACAATTGGTCAAATGAAGCAAGAGATCCTGATATAAACAGGTTCCAAAACACTCAATACCTAGTTCAGCCTAATCCTTAAAGATTTTGTCAGTCATTGAAGGGATAGAAAAATAATTAAGGAGAATGGGAGATGATAATGAAATATTTGCTAAGCCAAAACATTTTCTAAATTGAGTCCAGATCTTTAAACTTTGCTTAACAATTATGTTATCTGTTGTTTTATTTGCTGAAAAAGTAGAGTATGATCCAAGAAGAGAGACAATAGAGAGAAATACAAAAGAAAGCTTGGGAGGATGACCTAAATTGTCAGATTTCTGATGAAAGATGGAATAAAATTCTAAACGGGTTAATAAATCATCTTTCTGTGCCCGTCATTCCTTTCTACAATTTAAAGTGGATCATAGAGCTTACATTTCTAAACAGAAGCTGTCCAGTTTTTATCCAGACGTTTCTCCACTTTGTAATAAATGCAGCTCTGCTGATACCTTGTTAATTCATATGTTTTGGTTTTGCGCTAAAATTGAAAAGTATAGGCGGGAAGTATTCCATACCTCCTCACAATTTTTTTGGTTCCAATTTGACCAAAATCCCCTTATTGCCTTGTCTGTTATTATTGCAAATGAAGATAGAAATTTAAATACTCCGAACCTACAGGTTTTAGTTTTTACCTCTCTTTTAGCAAGGAAAGCAATCTTGCTTAAATGGAAGGAGTCTACTCCTCCTACACATCTTCAACAGCTACGTGGTATTACGTCTTATTTAAATTTAGAGCAGATCCGCTGCTCGGCCTTAAATTCGAAACAATCTTTTTATCATATCTGAGGACCTTTCCTAAATTACTTCTCCAGTTTTTAAAGTTTAACAGTGCACAGACTTTTACGTATATTTCTATCTTCTCTTCTTAAGCGAATATGTTTGATTTAAATTATCCATTATCATCCATCATCTTTTTTCTTTGGTAGTTGGAAGGGGGTTGACTTTTTTATATAAAAAATAATTGATGATGTGTGACTCTCTTTAAATTTTGATTACAGAGTGGTATACCTTTATGTGTTATGCTATAACATTTTGAGCAATTTTATCACAATACATGAATGGACACAATTTATGTTGAGATGTATCTATGTGTTGCACTTTGTAAATCTTTTTTTTTTCTTCTGAATGAAAATATAGTAAAAAAAAAGAGTAATAGAAATAAGTCAGGCAATTTGAGACTATATGCCTGGGAGCGCAGAGGTGACCTGACAGGGTTGTATAAAACCACATGGGGTATAGACAAGGTGAATGCAGAGTCATTTTTTTCTCGACTTGGTGAGTCGAGGATCAAAGAGCTCAGGGATAAGGTGATAGCAGTAGATGATGTAACTGCGGAGAAGAGTGACAACATTTCTTTTTTTTCCCAGATAGTGGTCAGTCTGTGGGACGAGCTGCAGAAGAAGTGGTTGAAGCAGATGCATTAGGACTTGAACACGTGTGCATAGAGCACGTGACCCCTTCCGTGTGATGCCATTATTGTGAACACTGACCTGTTTGTGCGGTCACTGACATTTCGGCGCGTCCCGAGGCGATGGGAGGATCTTCATAATCATCGATGTGAAGTTCGTCTTTCGGTAGTTTCAGCACTGAGTAGGTGGAGTTCAGACCGCCTGAGAGAGAATGAGAAAGAGCGAGAAATAGTAGGAGCTCTGAGAGTGTTAGACCATTGGACATGGCCTGTTGGTGGCAAAAACCGAAGCACCAATCGTGAGTTGGATAGAAATAGGAGGAGAGTCTAGTAGTGAATGTACGTTGCCTATAAAATATTCTTTAGGCATCCGTTAGTCTCGCGAGACCATGGATTTGCGCCTTGGAAGGTTTCCAGAGCGCAGGCCTGGGCAGGGTTGTATGGGAGACAGGACAAGCTGCAAGCCTTCCCCTCTCCACGCCACTGATGTTGTCCAATGAAGGGCACTAGGACCAGTGTCGTCGCAGAGCAATGTGTTGTTAAGTGTCTTGCTCAAGGACACAAACACGCAGCTGAGGCGCGAACTAGTGACCTTCAGGTGACTAGTTCGATGCCTTATCCACAAGGCCACGCTCCTATCGGCGGCGGATATTTCCAAAGGGAACTCTGAGATTGTTAGTCCATTGTACGTGGCCTGTCAGTGGCTCTAACCGGAGCACCAGTTGTGAGTTGGACAGCAAGGAAGGTTCAGGCATAAAAGGGAGACACTGCCTAGCGGAGCGTTCATCAATGGAGCGGTTATCAAAGCCGTGATCTGAGACAGAGCCGACTGGCTTTGGCTGCTTTGGGACCGGGTTAGGGAACTGGAGATGCAGCTCGATTACCTTCATCTGGTCATGGAAAGTGAGGAGGGAATAGAGAGGAGCTATAGGGAAGTAGTCACACCCGGGCTTGGGAGCCAGATAAGTGGGCAACAGTCCCGAGAGGGAAGAGCAGGAGTCAGACACTAGAGAGTACCCCAGTAGCTGTCCCTCTTCACAAATTCCTGTTTGAGTACTGTTGGGGGGAGGAGTGGTTGGTGACGGCATAGCTATGGGATACAACTATGGCCACGCCTCTGGCATAGGGTATGGACCTATGGCTCAGAAGGGTAGGGAAGGGAAGAGCAAGGCAGCAGTAAAACGTGACTATGTAGTCAAGGGTTTCAGACAGGCGACTCCGTGGACGCTGGAAAGAAACGTGGATGGCAGCTTGCCCCCAGCTGCCAGCTCGTGTGCAACGAGCTTCCAGTTGAAATGGTAGAGGCAGTTTCGGTATTGTCATTTGAAGTAAAATTGGATAGGTATATGGAGAGGAAAGGAATGGAGCTTTATGGGCTGAGTGCAGGTCGGTGGGACTAGGTGAGAGTAAGCGTTCAGCACGGACTACAAGGGCCGAGATGGCCTGTTTCCTTGCTGTAATTGTGATATGGTTATATGGGCCAGTGGGACTAGGTGAGAGTAAGCGTTGGCATTGACTAGAAGGGCCGAGACGGCCTGTTTCCGTGTGTAATTGTGATATGGTTATATGGACCAGTGGGACTAGGTGAGAGTCAGCGTTTGGCATTGACTAGAAGGGCCGAGACGGCCTGTTTCCGTGTGTAATTGTGATATGGTTATATGGGCCAGTGGGACTAGGTGAGAGTCAGCGTTTGGCATTGACTAGAAGGGCCGAGACGGCCTGTTTCCGTGTGTAATTGTGATATGGTTATATGGGCCAGTGGGACTAGGTGAGAGTCAGCGTTTGGCATTGACTAGAAGGGCCGAGACGGCCTGTTTCCGTGTGTAATTGTGATATGGTTATATGGGCCAGTGGGACTAGGTGAGAGTCAGCGTTCAGCACGGACTACAAGGGCCGAGATGGCCTGTTTCCTTGCTGTAATTGTGATATGGGTATACGGTTATACAGATTCTTGTCATGTCCCCAACACGATCCACAACACCACCGTATCATCTGCAAACGTACCACACCACTGATCTAAATTGTCATCCGGGTCATTCCCATACATTACAGACAGGGGAGCGTCCAGTGACATCCAGTGGTACCGATCACTTCATGTCGTGGAGCAAGGTAAATCAATCACAGACTGCAGAACAAAGGGTCCCAGTTACAGAGAATGTGAGGTAGAGGCAGAGAATAAGCTGCAACGGCAAAGGGGAAGCAGATTGCGAGGTCAAGGTTACATTTATCATGGGAGAGGACGGTTCAATAATCTGATACCACTGGGGTAGAAGCTGTCCTTCAGCCTAGTGTGACATGCCTTCGCATCTCCCCTCTGAGGGGAAGGTGCAGAAGGCAGAATGACCGGCGTGACTGGAGGTGGATCTGTGATTCTGCTGGCTGCTTCATCGACGTGTCAGGAACTGGGGACGGAGTTCATGGAAGGGACGCTGGTTTCCGAGATAGGCTCAGCTCTTTCCACAGCGCTCAGCAGGTTCTTGCGGTCACGGGTGAAGCGGTTTCAACATTGTGAGTGAGGAACAAAGCTCAGCAGTTATTTGCGGTCACGGGTGAAGCGGTTTCAACATTGTGGGTGAGGAACCAGGGCGGAACCGCTCCTCAGAGTGAGAACAGGGAAGTAGACTTGATGAATAGGGAACACTATAACGTTTTTAACGTTTACAGTTGGTGGGCTACTCTTTGGAATGGTGGGGGTGACAGCGAAATTTGTCTGACTGATTTGTGCGCATGGGCAGACATAATGTACGCTGTCTGACAAGATACCATAGTGTTTATCCCACTGGAAGGTGGAAGGAAGGGACATCGGGAGGGACGGAAAAGCAATTGACCGTTTAGATAGGGAGGGCGGGGGAAAGATAGGGAGTGTGGAATATAGTGGGGGAAGGGAGATACCAGATGGTGTGAGACCTAGAGAGAGTTGTCGGATAATTTGACAGGGAGGACAGATGAAGCACGGGTAGTGGGTGTATCGTACGCTGAATTGAAAAGGGCGATCGACAAGTGTTCAGACAGTAGACTGCTCTGGAGGATGATGTGGAGCCAAAGGAGATCGGTCTCAGGAATTTGACTGCGGAGGACTGATCCAGTCAGGTTCGTAGATGTAATATACACAGATTTAACAAGGTGCGTGATGAAAGTTGGTGTACGACAAAGGGAGGGATGGCTGACAGGATATTCAATTGGCCCGGTGGTGGGAGCAAAATTTGAGAGTTGAAGGTCGTTTCTCAGACTGAAGGCCGGTCACTAGCCATGTTTGCCAGAATGTCGCCAGTGGGACCAAGGATCTTTGCCAATGATATAAACCATTTGTAACAGATTACACAAAAAGCGGTTGATAAGCTTGCAGATTGCTAGAATGTTTCGGGAGTGTTTAAACTAAATTGCAAGAAGGATGGGAATCGGAGAGATAGAGCAGTGAAAGACGTGCATGGAGTAAAGCCGGATCTAATATATAGATAGTCTTTGAGGAAAGAGAAACAGAATAAAGGGTGTAAAGTTATAAGGTAGAAGGGCTAAAGTGTGTGTAAGAATGCAAGAAGCATCAGGAACAAAGGTGATGAGCTGAGAGCTTGGATACATATATGGCATGATGATGTAGTGGCCATTCCGGTGAGTTGGCTGGCACCAGAGCAGGAATGGATTCACAATATTCCGGGATTTTATTGCCTTTAAAAGGATAGGGTGTGTGGAGGAGGGGTGGCAATACTGGTCAGGGATACTATTACAGCTACAGGAAAGGGTGGGTATTATAGCAGTATCCTCTTTTGAGTCAGTATGGGTGGTCAGGAACAGGAAGGGAGAGGTTACTCTACTGTGGGTATTCTGTAGGTCCCCTGGTAGCATCAGAGATACTGAGTAGCAGATTGGGAGGCAGTTTTTGGAAAGGTGCAAAAATAACAGGGTTTTTATCATGGGTGACGTTAACTTCCCTAATATTGAATGGCACTCGATTAGTTCCTAGAGTTTAGATGGGGCAGTGTTTGTTCAGTTTGTCCGGGATGGATTCCTGACACTGTATGTTGACAGGCTGACTAGGGGGGATGCCATACTAGATTAGTATTAGGTAACAAACCGGGTCAATTCACAGACCTGTCAGTGGGTGAGCATCTGGGGGACAGCGATCACTGTTCCCTGGCATTTAACATTATCATGAAAAGGATAGAATCAGAGAGGACAGGATTTTTTTAATTGGGGTAGGGTAAATTATGAGGCAATAAGGCTAGAACTTGCGGGTGTGAATTGGGATGATGTTTTTGCAGGGAAATGCACTATGGACATGTGGTCGATGTTAAAGGATGTCTTGCAGGATGTTAGGGATAGATTTCTCCCGGTGAGGAACATAAAGAATGGTAGTGTGAAAGAATCATGGGTGACAAATGAGGTGGAAAATCTAGTCAGGTGGAAGAAGGCCACTTACAGGAGGTTTAGGAGGCAGGGATCAGATGTGTCTATTGAGGAATATAGGGTATCAAGACAGGAGCTTAAGAAGGGGCTGAGAAGTGCAAGAAGGGGGGATGAGAAGGCCGTGGTGAGCAGGGGTAAGGAAAACACCAAGGCAATATGAGAAGAACAAAGGGATGACAGGAGTGAAGGTACGACCTGTTAGAGATAAAAGGGGGAAGATGTGGGAAGTGAACGAGGTAGTCAATGTATACATCTCTCCGGTATTCACCAATGAGAGGGAACTTTTTGACGGTGAGGACAATATGACTGAGGTTGATGTTCTGGAGCATGTTGCTATTAAATGAGAGGAGGTGTTGGAGTTGTTGAAATACATTAGATCTCGTAAGTCCCCAGGGCCTATCGGAATCTTCCCCAGGCTGCTCCACGAGGCGAGAGAAGAGTTTTCTGAACCTCTGGCTAGGATCGTGTCCTCGTTGTCCACGAGAATGGTACCGTAGGATTGGAGGGAGGCGAATGTTGTCCCCTTGTTCAAAAAAGGTAGTACGGTTAGTCCGGGTAATTATAGACCAGTGAGACTTACGTCTGTGCTGGGAAATCTGTTGGAAAAGATTCTTAGAGATAGAATATATGGGCATCTAGTGAATCATTGTCTGCTCAAGGACAGTCAGCATGCCTTCGTGAAGGAGAGATCGTGTCAAAAAAGCCCGATGGAGTTCCAGGTGACCAGGCATATAGACGAAGGTAGTGCAGTGGATGTGATCTACATTGATTTTAGTAAGGCATTTCATAAGGTTCCACACGGTAGGCTTGTTCAGAAAGTCAGAAGGCATGGGATCCAGGGAAGGTTGGCCATGTAGATTCAGTACCGGCTTGCCTGCAGAAGGCAGAGAGCCGTGGTGGAGGGAGTCCATTCGGATTGGAGGGTTGTGACTAGTGGTGTCTCGCAAGAATCTGTTCTGGGACCTGTACTTCTCATGATTTTTATTAACGACATGGAAGTGGGGGTGGAATGGTGGTTTGGCAAGTTTGCGAGACAACCCAAAGTTTGGCGGTGTTGTAGAGAGTGCAGAGGATTATCGAAGGTTGCAGAGATACATTGATAGTATACAGAAGTGGGCTGAGAAGTAGCAGTTGGATTTCAACCCGGAGATGTGTGAGGTGGCACACCTTGGAAGGACAAACTACAAGGCAGAGCACAAAATAAATGGCAGGATACTTGGTAGTGTGGAGTAGCATGACCCCACATCCCTGAAAGTTGCTTCACAGGTAGTTTGGAAAGCTTACTGGGTGTTAGCTTTCATTAGTCAAGGAATAGAGTTTAAGAGACGTGATGTAATGATGCAGCTCTAAATATCTGTAGTTAGGTCACACTTGGAGTACTGTGTCCAGTTCTGGTCGCCTCAGTATAGGAAGGATATGGAAGCATTCGGAAGGGTACACAGGAGATTTTCCATTATATGCCTGGTGTCGGTAGCATGGTTTATGATCAGAGATTAAGCGAGCTAGGGATTTACTCTTTGGAGAGAAGGAGGATGTGAGGAGACATGGTAGAAGTGTACAAGTTATTAAGAGGAATACATAGAGAGGACAGCCAGCGCCTTGTCCCTAGGGCACCACTGGTCAATGCAAGAGGATATGACTTTAAGGTAAGGGGATGGAATTTCAAGGGGGATATTAGAGGAAGTTTTTTTTTTAATCAACGATTTGTTGCTGTGTGGAATGCACTGCCTGAGTCAGTGGTGCAGGCAGATACACGAGTGAAGTTTCAAAGACTTCTAGACAGGTATATGGAGGAATTTAAGGCTGGGGGTGTATATGGGAGGCAGGGATTGAGGGTAGGCAAAACGTTTTGGCCGAAGGGTCTGTAATGTGCTCTACTATTCTATTTTTAATGTTCTTGATATGTTAAACAGTGAAGACATTTACCTCTTACTGTGGGATCTCGATTAGCAGGGAACTTGGGCCTGGCAGCAGCAAATTCAATTTATTTCCGATCACTGCGAGTTGCCGAATTTCAGGAAGACAAGTCGGAGTTGGGCAGTCACAGTGAAGAGTAGGAGCCCTCGGAAGTGTTATGGAATAGATGGACTGAGATCTACGGCAAAACGGTTCCAAGTAATTGAGGTCAAGGACAGATAGGGCAGTAAAAATTGCATCTTTATCAATCAAGGCTGTGAGTCCCGGAGTCGACAGGACAATTTTGCAGTTGTACTGGACGTAGGATAGGCCGACCCTGGAGTCCAGTGTTCAGTTTTTTTTTCCACCTGATCCAGGAGAAATGCCACTGAGCATCGAAGATTGCAGAGGCAGCTTTACGGGGATATTGCCGAGACACGTGGTAGTGATTTACGGAGACAAGTCAGGCAGGGTAGTATTTTATACCTAAAATGGGTGACCTACGTACGTTTACAGAACGATGTGGGGCAAGACAATGTTATGCTGGTTAGGATTTCATTCCTTGGAGTTCATGGGTGACTGACAGAGGTGTATAAAACCACGTGGGGCAAGGCAAGGTGAATGTGCAGAGGCATTTTCTATAGACTTGGAGAATCGTGTATCACAGCGCCCATTTCTGAGCGGATTGCAGAAGGAGATTTAACTGCGGAAAAGAGTGATTTTTTTAAGCAGACGGTGCTCTGTCTGTGGAACGAACTGCCAGAGAAATGGCCGATGCAGATGAATTAGCACTTATACACGTGTTCGTATAGTACGTGACCCCTTCAACACGTGAACTCTAACCTGCCTGAGCAGTCACTGACATTTCCCCTGGTCCCGAAGCAATAGAAGGATCTTCTTCCTTAGCGATGAGAAGTTCATTTTGGCGAACGTGCAGCTGAGAGTAGGTGGGGTCCAGATCATCTAGGAAAGAATGGAAGAGAATGTGTGAGAGAGAGGGACAAATAGAAAGGGACATCGATTTCTCCCTTCTTCTGCAGAGAGAGTGAGAGCCGGCGGTATGTCGAATCCTGCGTGAAAGACTAGTCTTTGAGGTACTGCGTCCATCTTCTTACTGAAGGGGGGGGGGGTGATTCTCCTCCATTTCCCTGATTCGGGAGAAAGGGACTGAGCCGGCGGAATGCCGAATAACAGGTGAATGAGTAGTCAAGTCACTTTTATTGTCATTTCGAACATTACTGCTGGTAGAGTACATAGTAAAAATGAGACAACGTTTTTCAGGACCATTGTGTTACATGACACAATACAAAAACTAGGCTGAACTACGTCTATATATAAAACAACACAGGGAAAGCTACACTTGACCACAGACCTACACATGGCTGCATGGGGTGCACAAAACAGAGCAGGCATTACAATAAGTAATGAACAGGACAATAGGGCAAGGTGTCAGGCCAGGCGCTGTGTATTATATACCTTTCAAGGGTATATAAATTCACGAGGAGCACAAACAGAGTGAATGGGTGCAATTTTCCCCCTTAACCTGAGGACCAGGGCGCACCGGTATAAGAAGAAAGATATATGAAAAAAAGATTCAAATAGTGAGCCGATTTTTCTACCCAGTTGGTGGTCAGTCTGTGGACCAAGCTACCATTGAATTGGTGGAGACGAATACATTTCATACTAGGGCATTTGGGAGTCTGAAATGTGAGTCCTCCAGAATGACGTCGTTGTTGCATCACTGACCTGCTTGTGCATTGGTGAGGCGTTCGACTTTCCGAATGTTCAGCTCGGTGTAGGTGGAGGTCAGATCGTCTGCGAGAGAGATAGACGAGGAAGAGTGAGAGCGATGGAAAATCGGGGACAGTGGGGTGCAGACGGATGGGAAGAGAGTATAGAGAGAGGGGGAGAGAGGGTTGGGGACAGCGAGGGGGATGAAGGGAAAGAGGAAAGAGCGGAAAGCGACAGCGAGTACAGACACAAAGGGTGGGAAATGGATGGATGGAGTGGTTGAGAGAAGGGTGATCGAAGACGGGCGATGGGCAGGAAATGGAATAGAATGGGCGACAGTGAACAAGGACAGATAGGGAATGTTAGAAAGTTACCTGTGTTTTTGCACCTGAGTTACAAGTGAACAGGTTAGGTCTTTATACTTTGGAGCGCAGAATGTTGAGGTGGGACTTAATAGAGTTATTTTAAATTATGAATAGATCGAGTTGACGTGGATAGGCTTTTTCCATTGAGAGTAGGGGGATTTAAACAAGAGGACATGAGTTGAGAGTTAAGGGGCAGAAGTTTAAGGGTAACACGAAGGGGAATTTACTAACTCAGAGAGTGGTAGATTTATGGAATGTGCTTCCAGTAGAAGTAGTAGGTGAAGTTTCGGTATTGTTATTTAAAGTAAAATTGGACAGGTGTATGGACAGTAAAAGAACGGAGGGTTATGGGCTGTGCGGGTCAGTGAGACTAGGTTGTAGTAAGCGTTCGGCACAGTGTAAAAGGGGCGAGACGGCCTGTTTCCGTGCTGTAATTGTTATATAGTTATATAGAAGAAATAGGGTATAAAGTGAGGTGAAGGGGGTGAGGTAGTGAGCGCGGAGAGTAGGATTGAGAGGCGAGACAGAGGGGTGAATGAGTAGAAAGATAAGGGTGGAGAATTGTGGGAGTATGATACAAAAGGAGTGAGAGACTGAGGGAAAGAGTACAGAAGGGATAGCTGGAGTGGGAGACCGGGGGACGGTGACAGGGCGAAGAGGATTGAGCAAGTAAGCAATGAGAGAGGGAAGAGTTAATGTGGAAGGAGGAGTAGAGAGATGCTTTAAGATAGTTAGAGAGCGGATATAATGAGCGTTCGAGCGAGGCAAGAAAAGAGTGAAAGAGGGCGGGAAAGAGAGAGAGGTGCGGAGAGAGGGAATAGGGGGATAGATACCGTGAGAAGCAGAATAGGGGGAGAGGGGGTACGGAGGTGAGAGTGTTGAAAGAGTGAAAGCGAGGGGAGAGGCGTTCGAGGGTAGCAAGAGAGAGTACAGCATGGGGAGAATAGAGAGAGAGCAAACAGTGAGGACAAGAGAAGTGAGAGTGGATGAGATGGGAAAAGAGTGATCGACGAGAGAAGAGAAAGGAAACAGATGAATGAGCCTGAGAGAGAAAGGGAGAGAGAAGTGGGGGGGGAGGAGAAAAAAAGCTTGCGCAGTGAGAGGAGGGAGAGGAGAGCGAAGGGGCGAGAGGGGATTTAAATACATTTTAGTAGTCTCCCTCATCACTGATCCTCTTATTGCCCTCTCTAAACACCCCTCTACACACGACGCTCTTTATTCACCTGCCATCCCTCAGCGCTGCCTCCATTCGCCCACTCCAAGCTCCCCCCTCACTCACCCTTCCACCCCACAGCCCCGACCAGGACACTTGCACAGCACTATCCCTCTCATGCCGTTCCGTTCTCCCATACCACTCTCTCTACACCTCACTCCACACTGCTGCCTCTATACCGCCCACCTATGTCGGTCGATCCACGACACCCTTCCCAAAGTGCGCCACTGTCACTGACACCCAACCCCCTCATCTTGGTCCTCCTAGTCATTTTTCCTACGCGCTCCCTCTGACATATTCTCAAACAGCGAATCATTAGGGTCATCTGTCAGTTTGCCCTGACGTCTCTCGACAGGAATGGACACATAACCTTACCACAGTCCAGGCAAAATAATAAAACTGACCTCCATCTCAAGGGACCTGGGGCACAGAGATCGTCTTGACATCGGCCGCAGGTACGATACAGCACGTTCAGAAATTTGCTGAGGCTCTCTCATCATCGACATAGCACGGACACCCGGGATCAGACACGAAGTGACCCTCGCTCCCCACCGTCCCATCACACACTCCCGGGGTCAGACACAGAGTGAATCTGCCTCCACACCGTCCCATCACACACTCCCGGGGTCAGAAATAGAGTGAATCTCCCTCCACACCGTCCCATCACACACTCCCGGGGTCAGACACAGAGTGAACCTGCCTCCAGCTCGTCCCATCACACACTCCCGGGGTCAGACAAAGAGTGAATCTCCCTCCACACAGTCCCATCACACACTCCCGGGGTCAGAAATAGAGTGAATCTCCCTCCACACCGTCCCATTACACACTCCCGGGGTTTGATACGGAGTGAATCTCGCTCCACGCTGTCCCATCACACTCACCCGGAATCAGACACGGAGTGACCCTCGTTCCACACCGTCCTAGCACATTCTCCCGGGCATAAACGCTGAGCGAATCTCCCACTGCAGCGTCTCACAGACCTGGGCTCAGTCACAGAGTGAAGCTCCCTCCCCAGTGTAACATCACAAACCCCCGGGGTCATACACAGAGGGGTTTCGATCCATACTGTCCATCACACGCTCTCGGAGTCATTCTCAGATTGAAACTCCCTCCCTCCGAATTTCTGCCCCACTCACCTCGGGAAGGAGCCCGTGAGCCAGTTTTTGTGGGTTTGTTATTCACGTAAGTCTCGCTGTCGTCCATCCTGTCGAGGATCCTCTCCGTCTCTAAGCTCAGGAAGGAGAAGTAACCGTTGTCAGAGGAAGCCTGTTTTGGCAAGGGATTCAGACCGACACCAAACAAACACGAGCAGAACAGCTGATGCAGAGGAACGGAGAGCAGGGTGTGGGGGAGGTGCCGTGGACAGGGATTGAGAGAGAGTGAGAGGGCGGTCCACAGGGATAAGAGTGGTGCTGTGAAGAGTAGTGAGAGGGGGAAGAAAGAGAGCGCGGGAAAGTGGGGGAGATAGGGCATGGGCCGTGCGAGAAGTGCGTGACAGTGGACTGAGTGGGTGAAGTGGAGGGTAGAAGATGGGATTGATGGGAGGAAGGAGAGAAGGGAAAATAAGAGCGATGGAGATGGCAAAACGGGAAAGGATGAGGAAGATGAGTAGAGAAATATAGGGAGAGGAAATTGGGAGAGAGGGGAGAAATGTGGGCGCGTTTAAAGTGAGGAAGAGAGGGAGAGAGATAGAACGGAGCGGAGAGGAGGATCGGAGGGTGAGAGAGGGTGTTACAGAGAAGAAAGCGGGGTGCAGCAAAGGGAGGGATCAGGGAGAAGGTATGTAGACGATAGATGGCAAGAGTAGTCGAATGGGGAGAGAGACGAATGGAATTGAAAGGAGGAAGTGGAGAAGGAGGGTGTGTGGAAAGAATGTCGGAGTGATTTGTTTCCCTCATACAGAGCCTCTGATGTTCTGTTGTCCTGGTTTGTATGACAGACGTTCCCACTGGTCCTGCTAATCGCCGGCGCTTCAGACGCTCTGTCTGCGAGAAACCACGGCCACAGGACAAACACCCAAATCTCACCAATCTCAGTGAGCCCCCTCCCTCCGAGTAACGTGAACAGCACTATCTCACTATCCCTCTCATTCTCACTGTGCTTTACACTCAGTCCTCTCTTTCACTCTCCCTTCTACATTTCTCCACAACCCTAACTCTCATCCTTTCCGTCTTCCCAATCCCTGCCTCTCGCACTGAACTCGTACCTGACGGATATCTGATAACAAAGCGGCCCACTGTTCCGTTTCTTTGAAAGGCGCCCCCGCTGGAGAAGAACGTCCTCGTCACCAATTTTATCATCGCAATCGGTATCGGACACTCTCTCCACTGCAAGTCAGGTGCGCGGGGAAAAGAGAACGTATCTTTGGAAATGATGGACGTATAGAGAGGGAGCAGGTGGGGATTGTCCGGACCGGCGCAGAGAGAGAGAGAGACAGAAGGAGTGACACAGATAACCTCAGCAATGCCCATACACACATTCCCGGGGTCAGACACAGAGTGAATCTTCCTCTACACGGTCCTATTACACACTCCGGGGGTCAGGCACACAGTGAATCTCCCTCCACACCGTCCCAACACTCACTCTTGGTGTCAGACACCGAGTGAATCTCCCTGCACACCGTCCCATCACACACTCCCGTGGTCAGACACAGACTGAATCTCCCTCCACACCGTCCCGTCACACACTCCCGGGGTCAGGCACAGAGTGAAGCTCCCTAAACGTTGTCCAATATCATAATCCCGGTGTCAGAAGCAGACAGAACCTTCCTCTCTGCTCGCTGTCCCCTCTCAGCAATCAACAGTGCTTCGATCTTCCTGTGGTCTTGAATTCTGTCACTGCCTCAGAGAGAATATGTGTTTGTCACCAGCTGTAGAGCAGGGGGAAGGGAAGGGTTGAGGAGGATAGGGGAAGGCAGTGAAAGGTTGTTGAGATTTCAGTCACTGTTCAGTGGTGATGAGGAACCACTCGACCGGCCTGCCCTCACGGAGAAGTAGAGAGGCTCAAAACCGAGAGATCGATACCTGGTGGACGGGGAGCATGATAACACCAGACGTTAACACTCCGCCATTATACCCGTAGTTCTCTGTGAAAACAGACAGAGAGGCGTTTGAGCCGGCATGACTGGTGCAGTAGGGGAAGAGGCTCGTTTCGGGGAGTGAGGATCTAGAAGGGAATGGGTGACACAGAAAGACATGGGTAGAGGTGATGTAGGGGCTGACGGAGACTGGGTCCGGTGATGTTGAGGGATCAGGTGACGGAGATGGGGAGGACTGTAGAGGAATGCAGAGTGTCCGAGACAATCCTTAATCTCTCTCTGCTTCTGTCGGAATTTCCCACCGGCTTCAAAAGCGGACAATCACACCAGTGCCCGAGAAGAGCAGGGAGAGCTGCCTCAACAACAATTGCCCAGTGACACTCACGTATACTCTGACTAAGGGTTTACAGTGGCTGGTCATACCCAAAGTCAACCCCTTCTCCAGCAAGGACATCAGCGCTATAATTTGACGAACTCCACAATAGGACTACCGCGAGTACAATCTCATTTGCTCTCCGCAGGACCCTGGACCACCTGGTCAATATAGCACCAACGTCAGGCTGCTGTTGACTGACAACAGCTCGGCGTTCAGCATAATCCTGCCCTCAGATCCTGGGCCAGTGAACCTCCCTCTGTAACTGGATGATGGACATCCTCATCGGGAAACCTCAGTCAGCGCAGACCGGCAGTGACGTTACCGATCTGCAGGCAGGGTTTAGGAAGCGGAGAGGCTACAGAAGGGATGGATCACAGTGTCGGGGTGTGTATGGTCATGCACTTTGCAAGAAGGAATAAAGGCATAGACTGTTTTATAAATGAGGAGAGCATTCAAACACATGAGTTGCAAAAGGACTTGGTGGACATCGTGCAGGATTCCCTAAGGGATCATTTCCAGGTGAGTCGCTGGCGAGGAAACCAAGTACAATATTCGCATTCTTGTCGAAAGGATTAGAATATGAAAACAAGAATGCAGCGTTGAGACTTCATAAAGCATTGGTGAATCCTCATATGGAAAACTTTGAGCGGTTCCGCATTCATAATCGAATCTGGCCAGATGAGCTTGCATTGGGAGGGGTTGGAAGGAAGTTCACGGGAATGATTCCGGGATTGAAACGCTTATCAGATCTGGAGTGTTTGATGGCTGGAACTCAGAAAAATGAGGGGGCGGCGGGGTGGCGGTTGTTGTTAAAATCGATCGAATAATCAAAGGCTTCGACAGAGTAGATGTGGAGAGAAGGTTCCCCGTGGCGAGACCGGTGGAGCCACATCGCAATGGAGATCCGTCTTTTAGAACGGAGACTGGGAGGAATGTCTGGTAAATCTGTGGAATGGATTACACAGCCGGTTGTGGAAGCCGACAGTAGGGGTATTGAAGTCAGAGGTTGACAGATTATTGATTACTCAGACCATGAAGGAATACGGTGAAAAGGCAGGAGATTGTGGCTGAAGGGGACCTGGATCTGACATGATGAAATGTCGCAGCAGACTCGATGGTCTAATTCTGCTCCGATATCTCATGGTCTGATTAAAGTTCCTGTGTTGCAGGGTGTCAGCGTCTCAGTGGATCTGTCCTGGGACCAACAGATTCATGCAAACACGGAGAACGTGTCATGATCCAGACTGTACAGCGCCAGGCTTCCAAATGCCGGCACGCCGATTCCCGAAAATGTGATGAGATGTCACTTTCCCTTTAAGGCTCAGGCTGACAATTATTGCCCCTCAACATTGCTTCATGGAAAGTCTGTCATTAACGTCCCCGTGCTGAGCACTCAGTGCTCAACCGTAGGAGATCCATTTTATGAACTTTTCTTTGTAACAGAAACTTTAGATGCCTTTACTGCCGTCCTGTTTATTTCGAGTCTTCGTTTCAGTGTGTTCCAGACCACACTCTACACTTCCCATCACCACCATAGATCTCTCGTTGCAGAAGGAATTACAACGTGAGCAGTTTGGGAGGATTCTGTCTTTCATTGTGGACCAGCAAGTGATCGCTGGGAATTATTGCACCGCCGCCTGGTGTCGAGGCTACAACGCAACAAGGTGGCCAGAGGTGTCAGAGGGGTGGTGATCAACCAGCTCCATGACGGGCACAGCCTTCCGCAGCATCGAGCACATCGTCAAGATGCGATGCCTCGACAAGGCGGCATCCATCACTAAGGCCGCACACCCAGGGAAAAGCTCCCTGTTCATTTCTACCATTGGGGCAGAGGCACAGGAAAAATAAAGCTCAAAGATTCAGGAACACCTTCTGCCCTTCCTGTATTCTATTTTTCAATGTATGAGCACCGCCTCGACATTTTTGCAGTATTTATTATCTTTTTGCATCTTACATTAATTTCGCATTATTGCGACGTACTGATCATGCAAAGATACAAAGCTCAGGGCGGAAACGACACAAATAATGAGTCAGGTGGAAAACATCCTTTTCAGTCTGATACTGGGAGCGGCGTCAAGAACGTGTGGGAAGACAGAATGGGGATGAAATAGAAGGGGTGGAGTTATGAGAAAGCGAGTTTGGATGTAAGAGTGGAAAGAGAGAGCGAGATGCCGAGTTACAGTGCCACAGGTAGAGAGAGAGAGTAACAGGGCAGGGCCGACGGGAAGAGAGGATGGGTTTGTCAAAGTCTGGGAGAGAGATAGAAATAGGGTAAGAGAATGATGTCACTAGATTTAAGTCCCCTCCATGGCATTTCGACAGAGATCCCGGATCTTTTCAGGAATATCCGGGAACAAAGCTGCAGGCTTCTCACAGATGAAACGGTGCTGATCATTTGTGCAACTGCCAAGCCAACCGGATTTACATTCACTGCATTCGAACTTTCCAGCGGTCACCTTGTACACGACGTTAGAGGCCACTTTCCTATTAAGGAAGGGTAAAGAGTTTCAAAAGGGAGAACACAACTCGAGCAGGCTGTCCTGTGATTGTCCCGAAAATACTCCCACTGACTCAATTTCGCCTCACCGACCGGTGTCGGTCCACAAAAGATTCCCACTGACCATTTCTCTCCCCACGCACCTGTTTCAGTTTCCAAAATACTCCAACTGACCCATTCTCCGCAACCCTATGTCAGTCCCCGATTAATCCCTTGTCCAACGCTCTACACACAGAGCTGTGTAAGTCCCCCAAAATAACTCCACGATCACACCTTCTCCCCAGCGCACCCTGTCAGTCCTCAAATTACTCCCAGAGCCTCAGCCTCTCCCCACGACCCCGGGTCCGCCCCGAAGATACTCCCATAGCCCCACTCTCTACCCTCTGAACCGTGTCAGTCCCCAAACTAATCCTACTGCTCCACTCTCCATACAGCCCTCTCTCATTTCCAAAAATACTCCCAGTGACGCACTCCCTTTCCAAAGGACGTGTGTCTGTCCCGAAAATACTTACACTTCCTACTTTCACCCACCAGACCCGTACCTGTCCCTAATATGATCCCACTGTCAAACCTTCTCCCGACAAGACCTGTGTCAATCACCAAAACACTCTCACTTCCCATCCCTTCCGACAGTCAGTCAGCCCACAGAATAAACCAACCTCTAACAAGAAGCCCGTGTCGATTCCCAAAGTAATCGTATTGTCTAATTGCATCCCACAGACCCATGTTAGTCCCAGATTAAACGCTCTATCCAAGTCTCCCTCCACATCGTCCGTCCCCAAATACTCTCACCGACGCATGTTCTCCCCACAGACCTACATCAGTCCCCGAATTACTCCCCCTTCCAACTTTCCTCCCACCGACAGCGTCGGTCAACAAATCAATCGCACTGCCCAGTCTCTTCCTCCGGGGATGCCAGGCCACAGAATACTCCCACTGCCTTCCCCTCTGCCGTCAGGCCTGTTTCTATCCCCGAAGTATCCCCAAAGACCCAACTCTCACCATTGAATTGTGGTAGCCCCCAAAAGCTCTCCGATCCCCACCTACCACACAGACGTGTGTCTGGCCCCAAAATTAATTCCACTGCACAGTCTCACTAGGAACACCGACATGACCCCAAATCTCACCCCGCTTTGCATGTTCCAATCCAGTATGAACTGTCTTCACCGAGGACAGCGTTGTTAACAAACTTCTGTGAAAATAAATTGCTATCATTAATGACTGGAATCGAGCACAATTTAAGGACCGTCACTCTTTGTGTGTCGACGGTAATGTGTGATGGGACGGTGTGGAGGGGTATTCATTCTGTCACAGATCCCGGGACTGTGTTAAAGGGACGGTGTGCAGGGAGATTCACTCTGTGTCTGACCCCGGGAGACTGTGATGGGACGGTGTGGAGGGAGATTCACTCTGTGTCTGACCCCGGGAGACTGTGATGGGACGATGTGGAGGGAGATTCATTCTCTGTCTGACCCCGGGAGTGTGTGATGGGACGGTGTGGATGGATATTCACTCTGTGCCTGACCCCCGGAGAAGATAATTGAGCGATGTGGAGGGAACCTAGCTTTGTCTACAGTTGAAATGTGTGATGGGACGTTGTGGAGAGAGTTTCATTCTATGTCTGACCCCGGGAATTTATGATTGTACGGTGTGCAAGGAGCTTCACTCTGATGTGGATAAATCTTCCTTCCAACTGACACATACCTCTTCCTCGTTTGTATTTATTTCAAGAAACTTTGATTCAGAGATAGAACAGAGCTGCTTCGCCCCCTCGTAAGAACTTTCAAACGTGGAAATGAAATAACACAGGTCTTCATTTCTGATCCAGTGCTTGGAACACGCTTTCTCTGGAAATCAGGAACAAGGAACAGTGAATCTCACTCCTATTGTCCATTACGTCCGCTGAGAGTCAGATACAGAAAGTGCATCACTCCACACCATCCCATCTCATAACTGTAGGCTCCGAAACAGAGTGAATCTCCCTCCATACCATCCCTGACACACTCAAGTGGTCAGGCATCTGCTGCGCATTGTCCTATCACACACATACACCGTTTTCAGACACAGAGCGCAACACCCCTGTCACCGTCCCATCTCACACTCCCGTGGTTAGACAGAGTGCAACTGCCTCGTCACGGTCCCATCACGCCCTCCCGCGGACACACAGAGTAAAGCTCCCTGCACACCGTCCCATCAGAGACACCCGTGGTCACATAGACTGAAACTGCCTCCACACCGTTCAATTATAGACTGTCGGGTCGGCCTCAGACCGAAATTCTATCGACTCTGTCCAACACACATACTCGTGGTCAGAGAGAGAGCGCAGGTTCTAACAGAAACACCCGGTGTCAAACGCAGAGTGACATTCGCTCTGCAGCAATGCCAGACGCTGTGAGAAGCTACTTCTGTGGCGCTGTATCATGCACTCCCGGGTACAGACACTAGGTGCCGATCTTTACACACTGTCCATGCACTCCCGGAGGTGGACGATGGGTGTCGTTCCACCCACGCCGTCTCATCACATACACCCGGAGTCAAACTGTGAGTGTCTCTCCAATCGCACCTTCTCGCTGCACATTCCCGAGATCGGCCACAGAGTATACGAGCGGGAGAACGGCGGATGTTCTCTCACCTTTTCTGCTGCTCAGCATCTGGCAGATTTTAGCCTTGGTTTCGTTGAGAGTTCTACACTTCAGTTCGAGGTGACAGAAGTTCTGACGGAGATCGGTTTGCGTTTGATGCTGGTCAGAGAGATCGGTGCTCATGACCGAGAGGTTGCTTTCCAGGACGAACAATTTGTTTTCAAGGATGGAGATGTTTCTTTCGAGGATAAACAAAGTATGTTCGAGGATGGAGACGTTGTTGCTTGGGACGGAAACGTTCTTTAGACAGGTGCTCTGAGAGAGATCCAAGCCGGAATTCTCTGATATCATGGATTCCAGGGTTGAGTTCGGTTCGTGGATTTGTACTGGACACTGGCACTGGGTCCTGTTCATCTCCTGATGTTGCTCCCAAAGTCTCAGCTACTTTTGGTCAGAGGCGAGCAGAGACTGACGGATCTGTAACACTGAGAGAAATGGTGAGGTGTGTGTCTGTGTCACGGCAATTCGTGGGTCGGTCGTACAGTGAGGGAAGTGTGGGTATCGCGTTGTGGGTTGTGTCCATGTCGTTGTCAGTGATCTGTCGATGTCACGCTGAGGGCAGTGTCCGTGTCTTGCAGAGGGGTGTGTCCTCGGTATGGAGAGGAGCGTGTCAGTGTCACAGTAAAGACTGTTTCCGTGTTCCTGTGAGGGGTGTGCTATTGTCACGGTGAGAGGTGACTCTCGTCACTGATGTGATGGTGAAGGACGTGTTGGTGTCACAGTGAAGTAGGTGTAAGTGTCACGCTGAGAGATCTGTCGGTGCCTGAAGCGTTGTTGCGGGGGCCGATGTTTAGATCTCTTTAACAGCTGGATTATTAATGAACCGCAGCACCCCGGGTTTTGTCCTGCACTCTCACACTGGATCTCTCACATAACGGCCGCCCCGGTTAACTCTATCTACTCTTTGTTAGCAATCGCAAATTGCCTAATGACGGAAGACTGCAAAGAAATCGCAAAGGGTCCGCCCACTTGTTAAACCTCTTGATGGCTCTCCTCAAAACAAGCGACTGCTCGCGATGACTGAATCCCGCCGACAAGTCCCATCGGGCCCCATGCACATCTTAAATCTCTTGCAGGCTCAGGACCGATCAGCCGGCAAAGTATTTACTGACTCTCCTTGATTCACCCATATGTTTTCACCTCCTTTGAGAAGACAACTATCATCACAGAACTCAGATTTCAGTTTGAGATCATTCTGGTTAATCAGACAGATTTCTGGCAAGGCGACAATCGTCAGTAAGACGAAAGAGCTTATTCTGGTCTTCAGGAAGGGTAAGACGAATGAACACATCCCAATATTCATAGGGGCTCAGAACTGCAGAGAGCGAGCAGTTCCTATGCGTCAAGATCTTTGAGCATCCATCTGGTCCCAAAATATCATAGTGGTTATGAAGAAGGCAAGACAGCGGCTATAATTTATTAGGAGTTTGAAGGGATTGGGTATGTCAACAGATGCAATCAAAAACGTCTATAGTTGTACCCTGGAGAGCTTTCTGACAGGCTGCATCACTGTCTGGTATGGAGGGGCTACTGTATAGGACCGAAAGTAGCAGCAGAATTTTCTGAGGCTTGTCAGCTTACAATGTACCCAGGACAGTATTAGTGAGCGTTTTCCCAGAAAGGCAGCGCCCATTATTAAGGACCTCCAGCAGCCAGGTATGCCCACTTCTCACCATCAGGAAGGAGGAACAGGAGCCTGAATGCACACACTCAGTGGTTCAGGAACAGCTCCTCCCCATCCGCCGTCCGATTTCTAAATGGAGACTGAACCCTTGGACACTACCTCACTTGTTAATATATCGAGTTTCTGTTTTGCTCGATTTATCATCTATTCTATATATGTATACTAAAATTAATCTATTTGTCAATTTATATTTATTTATTTGTTTGTTTTTTTATGTATTTATTTATTTATTTATTATTTTCTTCTATGCTATGTATTACCTTGTAGCAGAAAGCAAGACGTAGGCTGAGAGAGCGGCTTGGCATTGTTGGTAAAAAGAAAAATGAAATCAAATCATCGGAAGGAATTGACAGAGGATTGTTAGGTGCAGAATCATTGTGGATCGAGTCACGGAACTGCAATGTTAAAAAGCCAAATATATCAAAGTGGAAATCAAATTATTCTTCGGATATATAACGTATAAAAGAGAGTCGACAGTAGATATTGGGCCACTGGAAAATGATAGCAATGGGCGACAGGGAGATGGTGAAGGAACAGAATAAATTTTTGCTTCATTATTTGCTGAGAAAGGCAATAGCAGTAGGTTTGAGCTTTGAGACTGTCTGAGGGCAGAAGTGAGTAACGGTGCCATAAGTTTAGAGAAGGTGCTTGAAAAACTGAGGGGTCTGAAGGTAGATTAGTCATTTTAAATAGATTATCTACACACATGGTTCTGAAGGAGGTAGCCGAAGAAATTGTGGATCATTGCTCATGTTTCTTCAAGAAGAATTGGATTCTGCCCTGGTTCCGGAGACTCGGAAGTTGCAGGTGCCCCTCTACCCTTTAACAACGGGAGAGGCAGAGTTCTCTGAAGGTGAATATGCTGGTTGAGTCTGTGATGAGGAAGGAAAATAAAACGCTAGCATTGATTTCGAGCGGACTAGAGCACAAAAGCAAGGATCTCATATTGAGCATTTATAAAGCCCTGGTGAGGCGTCAGGTGGAGTATTATGAGCAGCTGTGGGCCCCCTTATTTAAGAATGGATGTTTTGACATTGGAGATAATTCAAAGGCGAATCACCAAAATGAATTCAGGCTTGTCGAATGAAGAACATTTCATAGCTCTGGGCCTGGACTCACTGAATGTCAAAAAGGTGAAGTGGGAATCTCACTGAAACCCATCGGTGACACGAGGCTTCAGTGTCCGTTGCAGTGTCGCTGTAAGGGTGCTATTGTTGTCACGTTGATTGGCGAATCGGAGTCAGCATGAAGGGGGTGTTGGTGAGGGGTGTATCCGTGTCACGGTGATGAGCGTGTTGGTGTCAAAAGTGCGGGTTGTCTCGGCGTCACTGTGAGATTTTACATGGTGACCTGAATCCACTCCGTTTCGTTCCTGTCTGACTCCACGCGCAGCCTGTTTGACTCACCATGGATCGAGAGCCCGGCAACGATCGCGACGAAAACGGACGTAACGAGGCAGAGTAGGCAGATCTTACGGCACGGTCTATGTCTCGGCTCCTGTTCATGCGCAGCTGCAGAGAGACCATCCAGCGTGTGCGTGAATTCAGCCGTGTCCCCGGTGGGATTCCCTTCCACCCGCCACCCGCGCTCTCTCCTTCCAGCACGATCACATACTCCCGCCTCTCTCAATCTCATCCACTTTCCAGCCGTCGTATTTGACAGTCCCAAATCCTGTACTAGGCAAAGACTGTCTCATGTCTGATTGACTTTTCCTCGTGGTAAGTTGTTCAGAGATTGGTAAATATTTGAGTAAGGATTTGATGATAAATGAATTTTGAATACTAAGCTTTTGACTTTGAGTTGGCCTGCCCACACCAGCCAGTGGATGTGGCGCACGGAACTTATTCTCGCTCCTGGTCTGAGACTAATCCTGTTCCGCAGTGACCTGCCCGGGACCTCTGGTATTTTTGATGTATCGGATTGACAAGGATGAAAATGGAGCTGGGTGGGTTTTAATCTTGCGAATTGCCCAAAGTTTGGTGACATTGTGGACTGTGTGGAAGATCGCCCACGGATTCACTGGGATATCGATCAGTTGTAAATGTGGTTGGGGAAAAGGGAGAAAGAGGTTAACCCGGGTAAGTGTGAGGTTTTGAGCTTTGCCAAGTCAAATGTAAAGGGGCAGCACAGAGGTGACGGCAGGAATCTTAAATGTCGACCTACAAAGTGACCTTGGGTCGACAGGGCATGTTAGTGAGTGGTAAAGAGTTGACTTCTGACGGGCCTTTGACAACATCCCTCTCATGAGAGATTCATTCACAAGTTTGCGATGCATGGGATCCACTGTGAGTTATCTATTTCGAATCCTAATCCACAGAATACAGAGGGCGGAGGCCGCTGGTTGGACGTCAGTGATCAGTGGAAAAATCCGGAAGAAAACCGAGATGATAATCTAGGCTTTGTGTGTTCAGGACATTATGCCTGGTAATTTTGGAAATTGGTTTATTATTGTCACAGAGAGAAGACAGAGCAAGCAGTTCAACACAAAACAGACCCACAGTGTTTTCCCGAGTACATTCCCTCTGGTACTAGACATTTCTACTTTAGGTGGAAAAAAGGTTCTGTCAGTCCACTCTGTCCGTGTCTCAGATAATCTGTCCTATCTCCCCTCTTCTTCCGCCGCTCCAGGGAAAACAGCCCACGGGTCCGACCGACCTCTCGTTGTAACACACGTCATCGAAACCGGGCGGCGTCCTGTTGACCCTCTCTGGAGGCTCTCCAAAGCCCCGGCATCCTTCCGATAATGTGGTGACCGGAACTCGACACAATCTGCCTGATACAGCCCAGTCTGAGCATTATAATGTTGCAGCATAACCTCCTGACTTGCTGACATAACGCCCCGACTAATAAAGGCAACCATGGCATTCGGCTTCTCAATCATCCTATCAAACTGTGTAGCCACGAGTAATGACACTGGGCCCCAAGATCCCACTGCTCTGGGCGTTGGCTTTAATAGTGTGAATTCTCTTCGCATTTAGCACACCAAAGAACAAAACGTTACGGTTTTACTGGGTTAATCTGAATCTGCCCTTTCTCCAACTCATATCTGTAACTGATCCATATCCCAGTGAATATCCCAGTTTTGGCTCCTTATTTAAGAAAGGATGTGCTGACATTAGAGAAGGTTCAGAGAAGATTCACTAGAATGATTCCGGGAGTGAGAGGGTTAACATATGAGGAACCTTTGACGGCTCTTGGACTGTACTACGGGACCTCATATCGAATGCTGAAAGGCATGGATGTGGCAAAGTTGTTTCCCATGGCGGAGGAGTCTAGTACGAGAGGACACGACTTGAGGATTCTCGGGCGCCCAGTCAGAACAGGTATTGAGATTTTTTTTGGCCAGAGGGTGGTGTGCCCGAGAGATCGATATCAGATGGTGAGGAGGAAGTGTAACACGGGACGTCAGCTCCCCCCTATTCTCCCCACAATTCCCTGTGATCACAGAGCAGAAAGCGTTTTAGATGCGAGTGGGTAGTAACGGACACGTTGGGGCTGTTGGAGATGAGGTCGGCAACGGAAAATGGGCATCGTGGAGGGAGGGCATGGCAGAGAAGGGGAGGGGTGTAGATCCCACAATATCGCAAAAACAAAGGGGTTGTTTGTGGACTATAGCGGACTGGAGACAGACTGAGCTCTGTTGACATCAATGGATTTGCGGTTGAGAGGTGACCAGCTTTACGTTCCTCGGCATTTACATCACCGAGGATCTAATGCGGACTGTACATAGCGGCTGTGCGGAGAAAAATGCACAACTGCGCCTCTTACACCTCGGACAGTAGACAATGTTTGGTATGGGTCCCCGAAACATTGGAACTTTCCACAGGGACACAATGGAGAGCATCCAGAGTGGATACATCACTGCCTGGTATGGGAATCTTATCCCCTCAATCGCAGGACTCTTCAGAGAGCGGTGTGGACAGCCCAGCGCATCTGTAGATGTGAACTTCCCAGGATTCAGAACTTTTACAGAGAGAGGTGTGTAAAAGGGGCGTGAAGGATTTTCGGGGTCCCGAGTCACCCCAGCAACCAACCGTTCCAGCTGCTAACATCTGAGATCGTGTAGCACAGCAAAAAAACACAGGACCAACATGATCCGTCTCAGCGCCTTCCGTCAGGCCGTCAGACTGATTCATTCACGCTGATACAACTGAATTTCTAAGTTATATTGACAGTCCTGTTGTACTTAATGTTTCTTAGAAATTGCTATAAATTGCACATTCCACGTTTAGACGTAACATAAAGACTTTATGACCCAATAGGCCAAATAGTTTAATTCTGCCTCTCTATCCTATGATCGGATTTCAAGATCCTGTGTTACTGTGTTTCAACATCTCGGATGATCTGCACTGGGCATGTAACCGCGAAGGAAGTATCTTCATCGGCAGGCATCTTGGATTCGGAACCTCCATTCCCCCGAGTGTGGTCAGCTGTTACCTTCCCTTTATGATTCAGACTGCCAGTTATTGCCTGTCAACATTCCTTCATGGAATGTCTGCCGGTGAAGGGCTCGCGCCAATCACTCAGTGCAAAGCCGTAGGAGATCCGTTTCTATGACTACTGTTTGTGATTTTATCTTTGGATTTCATCACTGTGGTCTTGTTTATTTCGAGTCTCAGTCGGAGTGTATTCTAGACTCTACTCGGCCCTTGCCTTCTCCACCATCCATATCTCTCTCGGGACAGAGGGGATTGCAAGGTTAGGGGTTTGAGGGGATGTGGTCTGTCATTCAAGACTCGCGAATTTCTCGGGATCTACTGTGGGGAGCGCTCTGACTTGTCGCATCGCCGCCTGGTGTGGAGGCTGCAACGCAGAGGGTCGCCAGAGGCTGCAGAGGTTTCTAGGCTCAGCCAACCCCATCACGGGCACAACCCTCCCCTCCATCGAGGACATGTTCAAGCAGGAATGCCTCGAGAAGACCGCATCCATCAGCGAGGACCCCCTCCCGCCGAGAAATGCTCTATGCTCATCGGTACCATCGGAAGGTGGTACAGGAGCCTGAAAACTCAGCAATTTACAAGCAGTTGCTGCCCCTCCGCCATCAGATTGCAAACGCTCCCTGAACACTGAAACACTCCCTCGGTATTCACCTTCATTGCAGTATTTATTAGTTTTCCCAATTCGCGTTAATTTTACATCATTGCAGCGTGCTGACGTCACGTTGAAGTTGTACATGACGTCGGTGAGACCCCGCTTGGAGGGCGGTGTTCAGTTCTGGTCTGCCTCCTGTACGAAAGATGACACGGATGTGGGAAGAGTGCAGGGGGAGATGAACGAGGATGCTGCCGGGACTACAGGATCTGGATTATGGAGAGAAGGCAAGAAGGATGGGCTTTGTTCCTTGGAGCGTGGCTAGGAAGCCTGGAGAAGCACAGGTAGGGTGAATGCGCAGTGTCTTTTCCCCTAGGTTGGGGAATTGAGAGGCAGAGTCCTCAGAATTGAGAAAGAATGTGTGGAGAGAACGGAGAGAGGAGAGGCAGATAATGGGGTCTGAGGGGAAAGGGACGTGCTCAAAGGGAATGAATTAGGGAGAAGAAGGGGGAATTGAGAAAAGGAGCGGAAAGTGGGAGTAAATGGGGGGATGGGAAGAGTGGGGTAGAGAGGGGAGGTGTGGACCAAAGGAGAGAGGAAGAGTGGCGTGAGAGAACGGGGTTGTGAGTATTGGAGGAGTCTGAGCAGCGGAGGAGAGGGTGTGAGGGGATGAAAGGATGTGTGAGTAACAGTGCAGTAGATTGAATGGGGAGAAGTGGGATGTAGTCACTTGATTCAAATCGGCCCGACAGTCTGTTGACAGAGACCTTTGATCTCTTCTGGAATATCCTGGTATAAACGTGCCGACTTTTTACAGATGAATCTGTATGTACTGTTACAACTGTAGCTCTGTGAATGCAAGTTGCATTCTCTGCAGGTGTGCCATTTAAAGAACATCTTGTACAGAAGATCAGGGGACACAGTCCTATCAAAGAGAGGTAGACAATTTCAGAAACAGAAAAACAGTTCCAGCAAGTAACCGGAGACCGTCGCCAAACCAATCCCACGAATCTGAGCTCTCCCCACAGACTTCTGTCAGCCTCTGATCTAATCCCATGATACCGCGCTCTCCCCACAGACTTCTGTCAGCCTCTGAACTAATCTCATGATACCGTGCTCTCCCCACAGACTTCTGTCAGCCTCTGAACTAATCTCATGATACCGCGCTCTCCCCACAGCCCCTAGTCAGCCTCTGAACTACTCCCATGATACCGCGCTCTCCCCACAGCCCCTAGTCAGCCTCTGAACTAGTCTCATGATACCGCGCTCTCCCCACAGCCCCTAGTCAGCCTCTGAACTACTCCCATGATACCGCGCTCTCCCCACAGCCCCGAGTCAGCCTCTGAACTAACCTCATGATACAGTTCTCTGCCCACAGCCCCTAGTCAGCCTCTGAAATAATCCCATGGTACCGTACTCTCCCCACAGTCCCTAGTCAGTCTCTGAACTAATCTCATGATACCGCGCTCTCCCCACAGCCACTTGTCAGGCTCTGAACTACTCCCATGATACCGCGCTCTCCCCACAGCCTTTTGTCAGCCACAAAATTAATCTCATGATACCGCACACTCCGCACAGACCCTCGTCAGCCTCTGATCTAATCTCATGATACAGCGCACTCCCCACAGCCCCTAGTCAGCTTCCGAACTAATCCCATGATACCACACTCTCCCCACAGCCCCTAGTCAGCCTCTAACCTAATCTCATGATACCGCGCTCTCCCCACAGCCCCTAGTCAGCCTCTAAACTAATCTCATACCGCACTCTCCCCACAGTCCCAGATCAGCCTCTGAACTAATCCCATGATACCGCGCTCTCCCCACAGCCGCATGTCGCCTCTGTACTTACCTCATGATACCGTGCTCTCCCCACAGCCCCTATTCAGCCTCTGAACTAATCTCATGATACCGCGGTCTCTCCACAGCCCCTACTCAGCCTCTGAACTAATCCCATGGTACCGCGGGGCAGTTCCCAAATCAATCCCGACAACCCTGCATCCTTCAACAAGCTAGACCCACTGTTCCAGTCTTTGTCCGCGGCCCTCTGTCAGTTTCCAAAGGTAAATCCCACCCCTAATCACTCCCCACGGCCTCGTGCCGCTCCCACACCACGGACCTGTAACAGTCCAAACCTCACCCGTCTCTGCATTTTCCAATCCAGTAAGTTCTGAATCGAGTGACGATAGAGATGGACACAAAATCCTGTGAAATTAAATCCCTTCGATTAATGTGCATGCAACGTCCTGGGAAATGTTTCACTGCTAATGTAATGGTTTCTCTGTAGCAGCAGTGATTTTGTGTTATGACGAGAGATAACGGGGGTTTGGAATGTGCGGTGTCCCATGACTGGAGGTGTTTTCATTCCTGTGAGCCCGAGAGCGAGGGATTTGCGGGCTTTTGTTCGGCGGAAGATGGAGAAAGAAGATGTCAGAACGGGGTAATCGTAGACTGCAGGCCAGAGCGGACTTGGAATGGGGTCGAGAGTCGACCACGCCCGGGGGAAATCGATGGAGAACGGACGGACGGGAAAACAGTGAGCTCCCAGGAGCGCATTGGACTGTTTCGTTAAAATGAGTCCAATTTCCCTTTGTTTTCTGCACTGACCCTGTAGTCAAATGAAGAATCATAAAGCCCAGTCGTTTAATTGCAAATGGTGAACTGCTCGTTATTTCATGGGATTGATTTGTAACCGGGCAACACATCCACACAAACGTGATTTCTCAGTTTGACCGGGCCGGAGGCAATATCATCCCACGACCCTCAAAGGCATACTGGTCGAACCTGTCTCCAAGTCTGACCACGAGAAACTTGAAGAGATGGGACACAGATGAATTCTGAGATGTGACGGTGTGGAGGGAAATTCACTCTATGTCTGACCCCGGGAGTGTGTGATGGGACGCTGTAGAGGGAAATTCACTCTTTGTCTGACCCCGGCAGTGTGAGATGGGACGCTGTAGAGGGAGATTGACTCTGTGTCTAACCCCAGAAGCGTGGGATTGGACGGTGTGTAGGGAGCTTCACTCTGTGTATCACCTCGGGTGTGTATGCTGGGACGCTGTGGAGGGAGATGCTCTCTGTGTATGACCCCCTGAGTGTCTGATGTAATGGTGTGGAGGGAGATTCACTCTGTTTCTAACCCCGGGAGTGTGTGATGGGACGCTGTGTGGGGAGATGCACTCTGAGTCTGAACCCGGGAGTCTGTGATGGGACGGTGTGGAGTGAGATTCACTCTGTGTCTGACCCCGGGAGTGTGAGATGGGACGGTGTGGAGGGAGATTCACTCTGTCTCTGACCCCCTGAGTGTCTGATGTGACGGTGTGGGGGAGATTCACTCTGTTTCTAACCCTGGGAGTGTGTGATGGGACGCTGTGTCGAGAGATTCACTCTGTGTCTGAACCCGGGAGTCTGTGATGGGACGGTGTGGAGGGAGATTCACTCTGTGTCTGACCACGGGAGTGTGTGATGGGACGATGTGGAGTGAGATTCACTCTGTGTCTGACCGCGGGAGTGTGAGATGGGACGGTGTGGAGTGAGATTCACTCTGTGTCTGACCGCGGGAGTGTGAGATGGGACGGTGTGGAGGGAGATTCACTCTGTGTCTGACCCCGGGAGTGTGTGATGGGACGGTGTGGAGGGAGATTCACTCTGTGTCTAACCTCGGGAGTGTGCGATGGACGGTGTGGAGGGAGATTCACTGTGTCTAACCCCTGGAGTCTGCTATGGGGCGGTGTGGAATAATTCGATCTATTCGGGAGACAGTTACCTCTTCCTCGGGTGAATTTATTTCGAGGAGCCTTGCATCAAGGTTCGAACAGTGTTCCCTCGCTCCATTATAAGGCTTCTCCAAGGAAGATATGAAATAACACCGATTCTCGTTTTCGATCCAGTTCGGAGGACATGTCTGCTCTGCAAAACAGTAACAAAAAATAAATAAAAGAACTGTATCTTCCTCCCTAACAGCCATTGCAAAAGTTCAACCTCCCTCCACAACTTCCCATCCAGGATTCAGACAGCAGGTGTCGCTGCTTTCAGTCCTTCCCATCACAGACACCTGGGGTCAGATACAGAGTGAAACTCTCTCCAGACCGTCCCATCACACACTGCGGGAGCGGACAAACACAGAATGGAACTCCCTCCAGAATACCCCAATACTCCCGTCCGTGATAAGATCGAAAATGAATCACTCTCTGCTTCATCCCGCAGCACACTCCCGCTGTCAGGCACAGTATGATACTCCTTCTAGCCGGTGACATCACACAACACAAGGGGTCAGAAAACGACAGGCAGTCCCTCCGCACCGTCCTGTCACGGAGTTATCTGACACAGAGCGGAACACCAACCAGGCACGCGTCACCGTTCCCGGTGTCAGACAAACACATAACGCCCCCCGCCCCCACCAAAGGCACTCACCCACCCTCCCATCCCGCAATAGCTTCTCATCACAGGTAACTGTGTCAAACACAGAGTCCCATCATATACACACGGGGTGAGACACCGATTTAAGACACCTTCTGATCACACATTAACACCGTCAGACGCAGACTGAATCTCTCTCTCCACGGACCCATCACACACTTCAGACTTCTGACGTGGGGAGAAGCTCCCTGCACACCCATTTTATACGCTTCAGGTGTCAGAAGTGTGGTGAAGCTCCCGTCCCCACTGACCCATCACACACTCCGGCAGTGAGACACACAGTTTTTCTCCCTTTAATAACCCTCGTCACGCACTGCCTGGGTCAGACACGGAGTGGATCTCTCCCTCCGTGGCTTCATCACACCCTCCTGCGTTCAAACCTGTAGTTAAAATTCCTGCACACCGTCCCGTCACACATTTCCGGGGTCAGATTCTCCCTGTCACTCTTTTCAAACAGTGCAGTCTCATCGCACACACCTGGGATCAGGTACAGAGTGAGTCTCCCTCCACATCGCCCCTCACTCACTCCCTGGGTAACACACACAGTGAAGTTCCATTTACACCGTCCAATTACTCACTCCCGGATTCAGACACAGAGTGAAGCCCCCTCTGCACTGTTTTGTCACGCTCTCCCAGCTTCAGTTTGAAGCTCTCTCTCCACGTTGCCATAACACACTTCAGGGGTCAGACATGGGGTGAATCTCTCTGGGCAGTGTCCCATCACACAATCCCGCTGTCAGACACAGAGTGAAGATGGATCCACACTGTCCCATCAGACATTCCCGGAGTAAGTCATAGAGTGAATCTGTAATGTTACGTCTCACAATCCCGTGGTCAGACACAGAATGAATCCACCTCCACAACGTCCCATCACACTCTCGTGGATTCAGTGATAGAGTGAAACTTACTACACACAGCCCCATCACGTACTCACTGGGTCAAACACAGAGTGAATAACCTTCCATACCATCATTTCACACACTGCCAATGCCAAGTACAGAGTGACGCTTCCTCTCTCCATGCCTGCCCTGTGATGAGGAGCGGGTGAAAGAGGGGGATCGTGCCTCACCTTTTCTGCTGGTCAACAATTCACAGATTTGAGCCTTGGTTTCGTTGACAGATCTGTACTTCGTTTCCATCTCAGTGAACTGGTGACCGAGATCGCTGTGCCTTCGTTTAAGATCGGAGAGATTAAAGTTGAGCGCAGAGAGATTGTTGAGACACATTCTCTGGGTAAAATCCAAGTGGGAAATTTCCGATATCTTGGATTGAAGGGTTGAGTTTAACTCATTGCAGTTTTGGTCGGTGGTGATCTCTGACTGACGAATCTGTGGTACTGAGAGAGATGGTGAAGGATGTTTAGAGTTTATAGTCACACGTGACTCAGCGTCACACTGAGGAGCGGGTCACAGAGAGTGTGGTGTCAGTGTCACGGTGAACGGTGTCACAGTGAAGGATGTGCTGGTGGAACAGTGAGAGGCGTCGGCGCCACCCGAGGGGTTATCAATGTCCTGGTGAAGGTTGTCTTGTTGTTACAGTGGGTCTGTGTCAGTATCGTAGTGATAATCGATTCCCTGTCCGAGTTGCTGTGAGGAACGTGTCTGTGTCACTGTGATAGGAGTTTCTGTGCCCATGCGAGAGGGGTACCGGGTCACAATGAAGTGTATGTCGATGACAAGGCGAGGAAGATGTCAGAGTGAGGGAAATGCTGGAGTGAGGTGTCTGGCAGTGTCACGGTGTGTGGAGTATCGGTGTAATGTGTGGGCGCTGGTCTCATTGTGATGAGTGTGTCTGTGTCACCGTGAGAGGCATGTCATGTCCACGGTGTGTGTCCGATTGTCACGTTGAGGTGTGTGTCATTGTGATTGAGAGGACTAAATCAGTGTCATTGGGAATTTATGAGTCGGTATCACGGTAAGGGTCTTGCCTATGTCAGGGTGAGGTGTTTGCAATTGCCTCAAAGTTAATTTAGATTTGATTTTAACTCGTGGACTGATAGTCGACAATGGCGTTGGGTCCGGTTCATCTCCTGATTTTCTTCCCAAAGGAGTTTGTAGCTTCGGTCAGAGGTGATCTGAGATGGTGAAGGGTGTTTGGCGTTTATAGTGCGTCAGCGTCAGCGTCAAGCTACTGAGCGGGTCACGGAGAGTGGTGCGTCAGGGTCACGATGAAGGGTGCGGTGGCACTGCGAGGGCCGTTGGCACCACCGTGAGCTACGTGTCTGAGAGAATATATTAGGTTACGAGCGAGGTTTTTGTTGGTCTCACGATGGGGGTTGCGTCACTATCGCAGTGATAGTTGTTTCCCGTCACAGCGAATCGGTACTTCAGTGAAAGACGTGTAAATGTCATTGTGATATGTGTTTCTGGGTCCATGTGAGAGGTGTACCGGGTCACATTGCGGTGTATCTCTATGCCCCGCTGAGAGATATATCGGGGTCACAGTGCAAGGATTGACGGTGTTGCAGGAAGAGACTCGTCGGTGTCATAGAGTTTGGTGAATTGGTGTGACATTAGGAAAAATGTTTCACCTCCACACGTCCCATCACACTCTACTGGATCCGGTGATAGTGTGAAACTACCACCACGCAGCCTCATCACACACTCACTGGGTCAAACACAGAGTGAATCTCCCTCCATACCATCTCTTCACACACTCCCGATGACAAGCACAGAGTGCCGCTTCCTCTCTCCATGCCTGCCCTGTGATGAGGAGCGGGTGAAAGAGAGGGATGATGCCTCACCTCTTCTGCTGGTCAACAATTCACAGATTTGAGCCTTGGTTTCGTTGACAGATCTGTACTTCGTTTCCATCTCAGTGAACTGGTGACGGAGATCGCTGTTCATTCGTTTAAGTTCGGACAGATTTGAGTTGAGCGCAGAGAGATTCTTGAGACAGGTTCTCTGGGAGAAATCCAGGTGGGAATTCTCCGTTATCTTGGATTGAAGGGTTGAGTTTAACTCCTTGCAGTTTCGGTCGGAGGTGATCTCTGACTGACGAATCTGTGATACTGAGAGAGATGGTGAAGGATGTATTGCGTTTGCAGTGACACGTGAGTCAGCGTCACACTACATTGTGATTGGTGTTTCAGGGTCCATGTGAGAGGTGTAACGGGTCACATCGCGGTGTATCTCTAAGTCACGCTGAGACATATGTCGGGGTCACAGTGCCGGGTTTCACGGTGTTGCAGTGAGAGACGCGACTGTGTCATAGTGTTTGGTGAATCGGTGTGACATTAGGAAAAATGTCGATGTCACGGTGAGTGTTGTGTCTTTGTGACGATGAGGGTTAAATCGGTGTTTCGGTAGAGTGGCTTTTGCTGTCCTGAGAAGAGATGAGTCGGTTTCAAAGTGATGAACGTGTCTGCGTCACAGTGAGGGACGCTTCAGCACCACGTCGGGAGGCGTATCAGCGTTACGTTGAATCGTACTTCCGTTAGGTTGTGTTCTTGGCATCAGGTTGAGGGATATATCGGTAAAATGTTGAGGGATGTGTTGTTGGGGGTTGTGTCGGTGACACGGTGAGGCCTGAGTCGTAGTCATTCAGAGAGACCCGCCAGTGCCACAGTGAGGTGTGTGTTGACATCACTGTGAAGGGTGCTTCCGGGAAATGTTGGGAATGTGTCGCTGTTACAGTGGCCATTTTTATTCTCTGCGGTTTGGTCGTTGCGACCGAATTGAAACTCACCATGAATCCTCCAGCAGATACCCGTGATAATGAGGGTCGCTGTTAAGACGCAGATTAGCCATATGCTTGGGTCTGATCGGTCTCTCCTTGTGGGCCGCTCACTGCCCATGTCGTCTGTGGAAAAATCGTTCCTTGTCTTTGTCAATCCATCGTAATATTCCTTGATCTACCCCCCCCCCCCCACTGCTCCTCTCACCCTTTGAGTTCAATTCACTCACTTTTGCTCATGCAGAGCAGTGAGCGTAAATCACAGAACAGAACAGACCATTCGGCCCGGAATATGTGCTGTACCAGTTATACTTCATGCCTAAATTCTTCTTGCCTACACAATGCTATTCTCCCTCCAAAACCTGCACATCCACGTGTTTGTCAATGAGCCAATTAAACGAATTTATCTATTTGCCTCCACCATCACACCTGGAGGCACATTCCAGTCACTGACGCTCCCTGTGTAAACAAAACCTTGCTCTGCATCTCTTCTGAATAGATACACCCTCTCCCCTTCCACTCCGTGATATTAGAGATTTCTCTCTGGGGGAGCAATGCCCCAGTTGCCTGGTCTTTCTCTGTCTCTCCTCATGATAGAGACCTGCATCAACTCTCCCCTCAGCCTGAGATACATATGAAATAATATATGAAATACATACCTATCGCATGAATGTATTTTACTGATATTCTACATCCACTTGCTGTCTTTCGATCTTCTACATGTTAACTGTGTTTTGTGCCGTGCGTGACCTTTGCTTTTGTGTTTGGCACCTTTGTCCTTCTGTAAGGCAGACTCGTTTGGCTGTATTCATGGGCGTTCATGCATTTTTCAATTGCGATGCAACTTCTATTAGATTGAACCCATCTCTTCTGTACAGGTTTCACCTTCTTTGGAAAGAATCCCAAAGAAACAAATATCCGAAGCCCCCTTCATTACGGATCGCCTCATCCTCCCCACCCTGCTTCCATTCTGACTCAGAGAACCATGCTCAGCGCCAGAGACCTGACCGTTGAGACTTCCCTCACTGGTCTTACCGCGAATCGCTGTTTTTTAATGTGCACTCGTCCACCCGTGTGTGTGACATTTACCTGGCTCCTGATCCCTGCTTGGAGACGCCAAAACCATGTGTCTTTCTGACTCAAAGGGGTACTCAGAGGGTAACTCCATACAATCCTATCTACCCTCCCGGAGTCAGACACCGAGAGAGGCTCCCTACACAACGATCCACCTCACAATTCCCTGATCAGGCATGGAGTGCCGCTCCTTCTAAATTGTCCTGTCACTCACTCCCGGGGTCAGACACAGAGAGAAGCCCGCTCTTCCCCGTCCCAAAGCTCACTCCCGGAGTCAGAGAAGAAATGAAGCTGCCTACTGTCTCATCGCACATAACGGGAGTTAGACATCGAGTGAAACTCCCTCTACACAGTCGCGTCACGCATTGTCAGGGTTCAGCCATAAAGAGAAGCTCAATCCACACCTTCTCATTTCACGCTTTTAGATTCAGATGATTTGTGAAGCTCCACTCCCTGGAATCAATTGAGCCACAGAGCCGACTCAGAACCGAGAGTAGGAACCAATGGGAAGGGACAGGTGTGAGCTGTAAATGTGGAGGTATCTAGGGGATGGAGTTGGTCACGGAGATGCGGAAGAGCGCAGTGGATTTAGGGCGTGATGGAGACATGGAGGTGCACAGAGGAGGACCTGTGTCACGGAGATCCGAGGTGTTTTTGAGGGGAAGTTGATAATGGAGGTGGGGAGGAGTGTGTAATTATTAGGTCGCAGGACGTGTCCGTGTATCATTATCACGATGAAGAAAGCGTCGAGCACAGCGGAGAAGTGCGTTAGTGTCACCGTAAGGCGGTTTCTGTGCCCCGTTGAGGCGGTTGCGCCCTGTCCTGTTCACAGTGTGTGTACCCCCGACACCGATTGTACACCAAATCCCTCTCTCCTTCAACACTTCCCACTATTCTCATTATACTCCGCTCCCTTCTACACTGAGTTTAAAGAGGGCCTGGGCTCCAAATTACCAAATACACCATTGCCAGAACACAGCTTGTCCAAACCCACATGCAGCAGATCCTTTCTATTCCCAGCAATATTAGCCTGTCGCCAGTTTAGAACTGAAACCCGGGAACCGGTCCTATCCTTTTCATATCTACCCTGAAACTAATGGGATTACAAATCACGAGATACAAAGAGTGTCCCTGCACGAGCCTCTGAGACCTGACTTGTCTCATTCCGTAGTAGGAGATCAAGTATTGCTCTCTCTCTTTCGTTGGGACTTCAACGTACTGATAATCACGATCATATGTTTCCTGCGACCGTCTGTCATCTCTCTACAGGTTTGTTTATCCGAATCCAGCGGACTGTTATCCGGTCTATAACATGAATATGGCCGGACATATTTATTCCACATTTCCACCCACAAAGCCTCACTTAGACGAGTTGACTTGTCTGTTCTGAATGTACACTGCGGTGACAATTTCTCGGTAAAGCAAAATCAACATCCCTCTATTAATTCCTTATGTCAGAGAACCATCTCTATATATAACCATATAACAATGACAGCACGGAAATAGGCCATCTCGGCCCTTATAGTCCGTACCAAACCCTTACGCTCACCTCGTCCCACCAATCTGCACTCAGCCCACAACCCCCCATTCCTTTCCTGTCCATATTCCTATCCATTTTTTAAATGACAAAATCGAAACTGCCTCTACTGCTTCTACTTGAAGCTCGTTCCACACAGCTACCACTCCCTGAGTAAAGAAGATCCCCCTCGTGTTACCCATGAATTTTTGCCCAGTAACTCTCAATTCATGTCCTCTTGTATGAATCTTCCCTACTCTCAATGGAAAAAGCCTGTCCACATCAACTCTATCTATCACCCTCATAATTTTAAGTATCTCTCGTCCCCCCTCAATCTCTTGAGAATAAAGACCTAACATGTTCAACATTTCTCTGTAACTTAGGTGCTAAGACCCAGATAACATTATAGTAAATCTCCGCTGTACTCTCTGTTAGTTGTTGGCATCATTTCTATATTTCCGTGACCAGACCTGTACTCAATGCTCTAAATTTGGCCTCACCAATGCTTTAAACAATTTTAACATTTCATCCCAACTCAATGCTCTGAGTTATAAAGGCCAGCATGCCAAAAGTTTTCTTCATCACACTGTCCACGTGAGATTCCACCTTCAGGGAACTATGCACAATTATTCCTAGATCACTCTGGTCTACTTCATTCCTCAATGCCCTACCATTTACCATGTATGTCCTATTTTGATTAGTCCCACCAAAATGTTGCTCCTCACACCTATCAGCTTTAAACTCTATCTGCCATCTTTCAGCCTCCTCTTCCAACTGGCCTAAGTCTCTTTGAAAACCTACTTCATTATCCACAGCGCCACCTATCTTAGTATCATCTGCATACTTTCTAAGCCAATTTAGCAAACCAACATCCAGATCATTAATGTATATGCCAAACAACATTGGACCCAATACAGATCCCTGAGGCACACCACTAGTCATTGTTCACCAATCTGACAAACAGTTATCCACCACTACTCTCTGGCATATCCAATCCAGCCACAGTTGAATCCATTTTACAACTTCAATATTAATAACTAACGATTGAACCTTCCACATTAACCGTTCGTGTGGATCCTTGTCAAAGTCCTCATTGAAGACCATATAAACAACATCCACTGCTTTACCCTCGTCAACTTTCCAAGTTACCTCTTTTTAAAAAATCTATAATATTTGTTAAATATGACCTTCCACGCACAAATCCATGTTGACTGCTCCGAATCAGACCCAGTCTATCCAGAAAATTATATATACGATCTCTGAGAATACTTTCAATAATTTACCCACATGGGACGTCAAACATACAGGCAGATAATTGCTAGGTTTACTCTTAGAACTCTTTTTAAACAATGAAAAGAAGTTATACAACATCTCTCCCATCTCTTTTGGCTCCACACATAGTGTCCACTATGATTCACAAAGGGACCAATTTGATCCCTCACTATCCTTTTGCTATTAATATAACTGTTGAATCCCTTTGGATTTATTTTCACCTTACTTGCCAAAACAGCCTCGTATCTCCTTATTAGCTGTTCGAATGTCTTCCTTAAGAGTCTGTCTACATTCTTTGTATTCCCTGAGCACCTCATTTACTCCATGCTGCCTATAATTATTGTAGATCTCACTCTGTTTCTGAACCATGTTTCCAATATCTCTTGAAAACCATGAATCTCTCAAACGTTTATCCTTTCCTTTCAACCAAACAGGAACGTAAAGATTACATACCCTCAAAATCTCACCGTTAAATGCCCAACATTTCTCTACTACCCCATAAAACAAATTGTCCAAATCCACTCCTTCTAAATCCTTTCCCATCTCCTGAAAGACTTTCTCCAATCAGAAATCTCAACCCTGGGTCGTCCTATCATTCTCTAGAATTATATTCAAACTAATGATATTGTGACCTTTCGTGTCGAAGTGCTCGCCAACACATACCTCCCTCACCTGAACTATCCTATTCCGTAACAGGAAATCCAACATTGCCCCTTCTCTAGTTGTACCTTCATATATTGCTACAAAAAAACTATACTGCATACAGCCTCTGGAGGACTCTTTATACCTGAGTCTTCCCCTTCCCGCTCCTAACCATGACCCAACTGTCTACCTCCAATGGCACCGGAGAGAATCTGCCTGTAACTCCTCTCTATCAACTCCTACCACCGTCCCGTACGAGCTGCATCTCGGCGCACCTGGCGCAGATGTGGACGTCCGGGATGCTAGGAGACTCCAGGACCTCCCACATCTGACACCGAGAACAACAAGCTGCCCTCACACTCATACTTCCCACGTCCCTCAAATATCATGAAAAACTGAAACCTAAACCTACCTTGTCTCGCCCGATTCCGCCCAAGCCCGTTGAGCCAAACCCTTAAGCCTTCACTCTACACCCAACTCACTCCACGGCCCGCAAACGACGCTGCCCACTGTCGAAGGCTTTGTCCTTTTCTAAATCTACCCGCTTCACTGCCCGTCGTCTCACGCCTGCGCAGTCCTGCCTCTGTTAACTCCAAGAAGAAGAAGAAAAAAATTCAAAGTGAGTCCTTCCACTGTTTCAAGTCTAAACATTGGGAAACCCGAAATATCGTGCAGTCATGCTTGCTCCTCCTACAAGCGATTCGGAAATGTCTACAATATCATAATTCATTGTTCACAACCGCCTTTCTTTAAAGCTTCTCGCATTCACATATACGCGGCTCAGGACACTAGTCGCAACATGCTCAGCCTTTTGATTGGAGCCGGTTTCTGAGGTCTTTACAACATCAGGCCCCATAACGACTCTGCTATCTGCGCTGGATCTCTGAATCCCATCCCCCTGAGTTTAACAACTCTCCCCAAAAGCATCATGCACTGTTCTGGCAAACCTTCCCGCTGAAATATCAGCTCCCCTTCAGACTGGGTGTAAACGGTCCTCCATCTCTTCTGTACAAATCCCATCTTCCGTGGAAAAAAACACAACGATGCCAGATTTTGAAGCCATCCTTACTATACCAGCTCTTGAGCCACGTGTATGGTTCCTATGTCTCGCCTCCCTGGGACGGGTGGTGGTCCTGTCCTTTAATTTAATAGCTAAATCCCTGACGTCACTGTGCTGAACCACCTTCCCATACATCCTGATTTCATTGGTACCGATATGGACCAGGACATTGTGCTGCTCACTCACCCACTTAAGAATCACAGAGAAGGAAGGCTGTGCTGAGGGCAGAGGAAGGAAGGGGAGGAGAGGGGAGGCCACAGAAAGGGTTTCCAGTTTGCTGCCTTTGCAGAAGAACGTGTGAGTTACCATTGCCTTGCTCTCCAACTCAGATTGGAGTCGGTTTGAACGCCGAATTTCTTTGACCTACGAAACTGAGTCAGAGGCAGAGCGAGTGTCCCGGGAACATTCCCGGGATCTGACACAGACTGCAGCTCCCTCCATACCATCCCATCACATACCCTCGCGGTCAGACACAGAGTGAAGCTCCCTCCACACCGTCCCGTTACACACTTCCAGGGTCAGGCAACCAGCGAAACCCCCTAAACATTATCCGATCACACTCCCGGGCTCAGACATGTGAATAACCCCTGCACATCGCAGCATATTCTACTGGAGTCATAAAAAGTGGGCCTCCCGCTCCCCCATCCGTTCTCCCCACTCACCAATACCCTGCATTTTGGCGTTCCAGTAGTCTAGAGTCGTGTGTGTCTCTCGGTGATGCTGCTTGCGTGTGACCAGATGGTTTGCGGCGGGAAGAGGAAGGAAGGAGAGGAGAGAGGAGGCCAGGGTAAGGGTGCTGAGATTGCAGGCACTGATGCAAGTGGTGTGCAATCACATTACCGCCTTGTGCATACAGAATTGTGGAGGGGCTCAGATCCTAATGATAGATATCCAGTGGAAGGGGGAGGTGTAACGCCAGACGTCATCTCTACCTCATAGACCCCACCATTTCCTGAGACACAGAGTGGGGAGCGGGGAGCGACGTAGATGGGGAACGATTAACAGACGGACTGTTCCACGGGGACGGACAGGGGATTAGGGATGATGGAGACGACAAAATGTGCAGGAGAGGGAGTGGCTCAGGGAGACGGTGCAGCTTGTAAGGCAGAGATGGATGGTGGGAACGGGAGTGGTGTACTGGAGACAGTGTGTGACGGCGAGGGGCAGTATTGTAGGAGAAGATGTGTCTGACGGGTTCGGGAAGGGATTCTGGAGAAGGTGGGTGTTATGCATACGGGGAGGAGAGTTTCATAGTTACAGTGCAAAGCGTGAATCTGCTGAGTGATGAACTGTCTGTGGTAACATCAGACTCCTCGGCTCCAGAGAAAAGAAAGCAGAATGTTCCAACCTATACTGATAGATTTTTTCGCTCTATCCAGTCAGCTTCCCAGTGAAACCCTTCTGTATCTCTCCAAAGATCCCTACACAGTTCCTGTAACTTGGCGAACTCACCGTCCCATCACATACTCCCGGGGTCAGACACAGAGTGAATATCCCTCCACACCGTCCCATCACACACTCCCGGGGTCAGACACAGAGTGAATCTCCCTCCACACCGTCCCATCACACACTCCCGGGGTCAGACACAGAGTGAATCTCCCTCCACACCGTCCCATCACACACTCCCGGGGTCAGACACAGAGTGAATCTCCCTCCACACCGTCCCATCACACACTCCCGGGGTCAGACACAGAGTGAATCTCATTGTACACATTCCCATCAGACAATCCCGGGGTCAGACTCAGAGCGAGGCACCCTCCACACCGTCCCATCACACACTCGCGGGGTCAGACACTGTGTGAATCTCCCTCCAGACCGGCACATCACACTCTCCCGATGTCAGACACAGAGTGAGTCTCCCTCCACAAGATGCCATCACACACTCTCGAGGTCAGACACACAGTGAAGCTCCCTCCTCACCGTCCCATCACGCACTCCCTGAGTAAGACACAGAAGGAGGCTCCCTTCTAACCGTCCCATCACATTCTCCCGGGGTCAGACACAGTGTGAATATCCCTCCACACCGTCCCATCACACACTCCCGGGGTCAGACACAGAGTGAATGTCCCTCCTAAACGTCCCATCACACACACCCGGGATCAGACACAGAGTGAATCTCATTGTACACATTCGCATCAGACAATCCCGGGGTCAGACACAGAGCGAGGCACCCTCCACACCGTCCCATCACACTCTCGCGGGGTCAGACAATGTGTGAATCTCCCTCCAGACCGGCACATCACACTCTCCCGGGGTCAGAGACAGAGTGAGGCTCCCTCCTCACCGTCCCATCACGCACTCCCTGAGTAAGACACAGAAGGAGGCTCCCTTCTAACCGTCCCATCACATTCTCCCGGGGTCAGACACAGAGTGAATCTCCCTCCACAACTTCCCGTTACACACTCCCGGGGTCAGACACAGAGTGAATCTCCCTCCGCAACATCCCATCACACACTCCCGGGGTCAAACACAGAGTGAATCTCCATCCACACCGTCCCATCACACACTCCCGGGGTTAGACACATAGTAAAGCTCCCTCCACACCGTCCTGTTGTTTCACGTTGTTTGTCACTTAAATGCATACTTTTCTTGAGGGGTCGTGTCAAAGTTTTAAGATGCCTTGATGATGGTAGAAGAGGGTGTCGGAGAAACGATTTTCACACAGAGAGTGTGGGTTGCCACAGAGCGAGAATATACTTTCTGTTGTGGTGTTCGTGGTGGATTCAATGGGGTCTTTTAAGAGACCCTTAGGTAGGAACTTTGTTCTATTATTTGGATAATGAAATTGACACCTACTCCTATTTTCGTTTTTTCTGCAAATGTTGCCACAAAGCCATCAATTCCACTCAATCATTGACAAATAATGTGAGAGTTAGCGGTCCCAGCACTGTCCCCTGAGTAACACCGCTAGTCACCGGCAGCCAACCAGAGAAGGCCTCTTTTATTCCCACGTGCTGCCTCCTGCCTGTCAGCCATTCCTCTCTCCATGCCTGTGTTTGCCGTAACGCCACAGGATTTTATCTTGTTAAGTAGACTCTCTTTCGGCACTTTGCCAAATTCCTTCTTGAAATCCTGTAAATGACATCCACTGCCTGCCCTTTGCCCGCCCTGCCGGTTACTTCCGCAAGAACTCTAACAGATTTGTCAGCATTATATTCCATGACAGAAACTTAGCTGACTTTGCCAAATTTTATCATGAGTCAACAAGGGCCTCACAACCTCCGCCTTATTAATAGACTCCAAAACCTTCCCAGCTACGGAAGTCATGCTAATTGGGTTATAATATTCTTTAGAAACATAGAAGCATAGAAAACCAACAGCAAAATACAGGCCCTTCGGCTCAAAAGCTGTGCCGATCTTTTTCCTAACTCAGAAACTACTAAGCTTACATATACACCTCTGTCATTCTAGTTCCAGATAAACAGAAACAGTTAAAATAAATTGTGATAGATAAGATAGAGGAAGGAAAGTTGTTTACACTATTAAAAATGACCTGGATGAGGATGTGCTGTGAAGGGTTAGCATGTTTGCTAAAGACATGAAGGTTGGAGGTGTTGTGGGTAGTATGGAGGGCTGTCAGTGCTTACAGCGTGATATTAATAGGATGCAAAATTGGGCTGAGAAGCGGCTGATTGATTTTAAACCAGATAAAGTGTGAAGTGGTTCATTCAGTTAGGTCAAATATGATGGCAGAATATAGTAATAATGGTAAGACTCTAGGCATTGTCCCCTTGTTATAGTTTCATCGAATGGAAAAACACAGAAAACACAGAAAGAAAACAACAGCACAATACAGGCCCTTCGGCCCGCAAGGTTGTGCCGAATAAATTATAAATTTAGTACTTTTAGTTACTAGGCTTACCTATAGCCCTCTCTCTTTCTAAGCTCCGTGTATCTATCCAAACGTCTCTGAAAAGACACTAGATGGTCCGCCTCCACCATCTTTCCCGGCAGCTCATTCGAAGCAATCAACCCTCTCTGAGAAACAAACTTATCCCGGACATCTCCTCTGCACTTTAAACCTGATTCCTCTTGTAGCAACGATTTCTGTTAACAAGCCCTGACAATGCACACGATCAATGTTTCTCATCATCTTGTACACCTCTATCAGGCCGTCACTCCTCCTCCGCAACTGCAAGGAGGAAAGGACGATTTCAATCACCCTGCACTCATAAGGCATGCTGCCCAATTCAGGCTAAATCCTTGTAAATCTACTCTGCACCCTTTCTGTGGCTTCGACACCCTCCCTGCGGTGACCAGAACTGAGCACAGTGCTGCAACATAATCTCTCATCTCCGAAAATCAGTTCCACTGCACCATTTCTATGATTTCCTTGTCGTTGCTGTAGTGAGGCGACCAGAACTGAGCACGGTCCACAAAGTGGAGCCTGACCAGCGTCCGATATAGCTGCAACATTATCTCTCGGCACCTACATTCAATTCCACGATTGATGAAGGCTAATACCACATACGGCACTGTCAACGGCACAGCTGCATTGGGCGTCCTATGAACTCGGAACCTAACATGCTTCGGAACCTCCACACTGCCAAGAGTCTTACCGTTAATACTATATTCTGCCAATTTATTTAACCTACCAAACTGAACCATCTCACACTTAACTGGGTTAAACACCATCTCCTAATTCTGAGCCAAGTTTTGCATCATATCAATGTCCCGCTATAACATCCGACAGCCCTGCACAGTATCCTCAACGTCTCTACCTATTGTGCCATAATGTGGAGGTCATAGTTCATCAGCAAACTTACTAAAACATCCCTCCACTTCCTCATCCAGGTTATTTATATAAATCATGAAGAGTATGGGGTCCAGAACAGATCCCTGAGGCACTCCACAGCAACAGTTTCTAACGCTCAACCAGAAGGAAGGAGGTACAAGAGCCTCAGGCCTCTCGCAACAAGGTTCTGGAACAGATATTCCCTCTCAACCATCGGTAGGGAGGTACAGGAGCATCAGGACCAACACCAACAGGAGCAGGATCAGTTTTTACACCTGAACCATAAGGAATGAGGTACAGGAGCCTCGGCCCGCTCTCCAGTGTGTTCATGGAATGTTATTAAGCCTCCACTAGCAAAAAGGAGGTACAGGAGCCTCACGACCCACATCACTGGGTTCGAAAACATTTATTGCCCCTCAACCAGCAGGAAGGGTGTCCAGGAACCTGATGGCCGACAGCACCAGGTCGAGGAACAGCCTTTAGCCCTCAAACATCAGGAAGGGGCTGCAGGTGCCACAGAACCCACATCACCATGCTCATGAACGGTGCTTGCTCCTCAGCCATCGGGAAGGAGGTACAGGAGTCTCAGGACCAACAGCAGTTTCAGGAATAATTATTTCCACTCAAGCAGCAGGAACGGCGTCCAGGAGCATCAGACCTCATACCACCAGTTTCAGGAGTTGTTACTAACCCTCAACTACCGGAAAGGAGCTACAGGAGCGTCAGGACACACGACACCAGGTTCAGCAGCAGTTATTACTCCTCAACAATCAGGTAGAAGGTACTGAATTCTCGGCTCGCTCTCCGGCGGGTTCAGGGATAGTTATTAACCCTCAACCATCATGAAGAATGTACAAGAGGCTTGGGACCCACACCAGCACGTTAAGTAACAGTTACCTCCACTCAGCCATCGGGTAGAGGCCTCAGGACGCCAACCACGAGGTTCAGGAACAGTTATTCCCCCTTTACTATCCGGAAGAATGTACAGGAGTTTCATCTGGCTCTCCACCAGATTACTACTCCTCAAACATAAGGAAGAAGGTACAGAATCCTCTGGACTCACACCATCTGGTTCAGCAACAGTATTACCCATCAACCATCAGGAAGGAGCCTCAGGACAGACACAACCAGGTTGAGCAACAGTTATTATCCTTCAGCCATCAGGTGGAAGGTATACGAGTGTCAGGTCGCTCTCCACCAGGTTCAGCGACAGGTATTAATCCTCAACCCTCAGGGAGGAGATACAGGAGCCTCAGGACCCACACCACCAGGTTCAGGAACAGTTGCTACCCTTCAACCATTAGGAGGGAAGTACAGGAGCCTCAGGACACACACCACCAGGGTCAGCAACAGTTATTACCCCACTACGATCAGGTTGAACGTCCAGGATACTCGGCCCGCTCCCACCAGGTTCAAGAACAGTTATTATCCCACAATAATCAAGAAGAAAATACAGTAGCTTCAGGACCCACCAGCATGTACGGAAACAGATATTTTTCCTCAACCATGACGGAAGGTGGACTCACAACACCACTTTCGGGAACAGTTACGACCCCTCAACCATCAGGCTCTTGAATCAGAGATGTAACCTTACTGAACTTTACCTGTTCCATCACTGAAATCTTCCCGTTGCCTATCGACGAGCTTTCAAGGATCCTTCATCTCACGTTCTATCTATCTATCTATCTATCTATCTATCTATCTATCTATCTATCTATCTATCTATCTATCTATCTATCTATCTATCTATCTATCTATCTATCTATCCATCTATCTATCTATCTATCTATCTATCTATCTATCTATCTATCTATCTATCTATCTATCTATCTATCTATCTATCTATCTATCCTTTTATTAGTTTACTGATTGATTGATTGATTGATTAATTAATTAATTGAATTAATTATGTATTTATTTATTTTACCATTTGCTCAGTTTGTTTCCATTTGCATTCTGGTCGAACGCATTCGCGAAGTTTTTTTTTTTCCGTCATCCTGTTTGGTTACTATTCTACAGACTTGCTGAGTATGCCCGCAATAAAATGCATCTGTGAGATGTATGAGGTGATATTCTTTCCCTGTACTTCAGTTTTCAAATTCGAACTTCACTGTTCTTCAGCCCATAGGATATAACAACAGGAGGAGGCCATTAGGCTCATCGAGCGCGCCCCGCCTTTCAATCGTAGGCTGATCCAATTCGTCCTGTCATCCCCCATCTTCCCTGCCTTCTCCCCATACCCTATGATGCCCTGGCTAATCAAGACCCTGTTTATTCTCCAGGATGAGTTGAGCCTCCGGTGCCCACGATTGGAGCGGCGGATCCCATTAGCAGATACACCTGCTAAAACACAAAGCATTTCCGAACACATAACACAATGCAGAAATTTCAGACAGAGTAATGGATTCTTGTACATACCGTGTTTCTTCTATTATTCTTGCTGTTCCATGAGACATTCCTTATGAGCCCTACTATCTGTTTACTTTTATAATCATTCTTTGTCACTTGGGCGACTTCACACTTCTTCGAACTTTCTCAGATACCTCTTTTACACAACTTGTCTCACCGGTTTTTCAGACACACATACCCAAGCTACCCACAATTAATGCTGTCAAGTAAACTTCCTCGAGTTCATAACACTCCCAACATGAATATGCTCACTGTGTGTATCCATCTAGTCTGCAACTTAGTTTTCAAACAAATGTCAAAGTTCACCTTGCGAAATAAGATGCAATATCAGAGGAGATATATGTTTCCACATTTAATCCGGGGCATGCAACAAAAATTAAATAAGTCATCGTCTTCTACTGCAACTTTTGAGCAGAATGCTGTCGGGTGAAGTGGGCTGGCAGACTGCTCCATTGACAGAACTTGTTTGCAGAGCTGTGTTTTTAACTTGAACCTGATTACTGCATGCTGTTTCTGCTTTAAGAACAGAAGACTGGTTCCCGTTTACGACCAACAGCTGAACAAATGTAGTTGGAAGTTTAATCCAAATGGACCTTTAAACCATCAGGAGGGAAGTACAGGAGACTCAGGGCCGACGACACCAGGTTCAGCAACTGTTATTATCCCAAAACGATCTGTTAGAAGATACAGGAGCTTCGATTCCCTCTGAACCAGGTTCATGGGCAGTTGTTACCACTCAACCATCTGGAAGGAGGTACTATGTGTGGTGAACTACGTGTGCCTGTCTGGACACGCCCCCAGCTGACTGTTATCTATACAAATACAATTATTTCCCAACAATAACTGCAAATTGTATTTGTATAGATAATAAAATGTCCTAAGACACTCCATGGAGACATCAACCGTGAGAGAAAAAATAATACCCAGCTGCACTCCAAGTGTGTTTTTGCACCTGTAGTACAGAGCACTAGATGCAAATGGAGATGTACAGTTGGGAAAAGTGATCGACACAAGGTATTGTGGGTCACGGAGACGGGATAGCTTGTAAGGAAAATAGGGATGACGGTGAGGGGTGTGGTCAAGTGGAGATAGAATGCGGCATGAAGGAGCGGGAGTGCAGGCGAGTGACGGGTTGACGGAAACGGGACGTGTTTTTGAGTGGGAGTGGTTTATGGAGACAGCGAGGACTGTGTCCGTGTTATCGTACAAGTCGGTATATTGGTATCGTTGATCTGCGTGGCTTTGTTACGGTACAGGGTGTGTCAGTGCGTCGACATCCCGATGAGGGGAGCGTTCTATTCACGGCGAGGGATGTGTCGTTGTGACGGTGAGATGCGTGTGGGTATCACTGTATGGGGTCGCTCAGTGTCCAGTCGGGGTTGTGTCCACGTCATGGTGAGGGGTGTGTAGGTGTCACAGTGACAGCTGTGTGTCTCGCTCACTGCCTATGCTATATGTGAAGTGGTTGTTCTTCGTGTTTCGCAATGTATCGTCAAAATCCTTGATCTAACCCACCCCCTCATCTGCCCACTCGATGAGTTTAAACCTGTGTTTTTGCCCATCCAGCAGAGCAGTGAACGTAAATCACAGAACAGAACAGACCCGTCGGCCCACAATGTAGTGATATACCAATTGAGCTAAGTCACTTCTCACTGCACAACAGCCACCTCCCTGCATTCCCTGCACATTAATGTCCATGTCAAAGAAGCACATGAACCCCTCTCCCGCTGAGTTTGTCAATGAGTTCCATATAACTAGTGAAGCCGCCCCTCAATGTTGAATACTTCCCGCTTCATCACGACGAATACAATCGAAACAGGGAATGTTCAGCGAACGGTCCACTCTGCTCTGCAACAGAGTCTCACTAATATCTACAATATCATAATTCCAGTCTTTGTCCCGGCCCTGAGCTCATCTGCCTTTCGTACAATACTTCCTGCATTGAAACGTACGCAGCTCAGAACATGAGTCCCAGCAAGCTCAACATTTTACTTCCTGACTTATTGTCTCACCATACCGTCACGAAACACTGCAGCAAAGAAACAGACCCTTTGGCCCATCTAGCCAGTGCTGAACTATTACTCAGCCTAAAAATGTGTGCAGGAGTGGGAGTGTGTCACCGAGACGGGGTAGCTTGTTCGGGAAATGGGTGTAACACTTACCCAACTGGCTGGTATATGTCTAGGGGAAAAAGGAGATCCAGCCACTCTCCAACCCACCTCCCGTACACACAGGTGCTGTGAGAATCGAGTTAATGCCTCGCGCCCACCAACCGTATCAAACCCACAACAAATACCGTTATGAAATACACTTTAAAGAGTTTACTAAAATTAAAAAATAGTAGGCAATACAATATATATATATATATATATATATATATACAAGGAAAAAAAAACAAAAGGCGCCAACTTATCAAAGTTCAGTCTGTTTCGTGCACACGTTGGAGCTCAATCCACGAACCAATCGACCCATCCGGCCGTCGCGCCTGGGACCACCCCGGTGGTCTTACGAGCTGTCCAGCACACGTCCACCTTCTTCAGTGTCTTCCTCGGCCTCTCCCAAAAAAACCCGCGAAAACCCCTCCCCCAAGTTTCCAGCATCACAAGACACAATGAAATTCCCCATTGATTAACAAATGAATACAATTACCATATCAGCCATTCTAAAGTGAAACAACGGCTAGAGAAACACTTATCCGACAAAGAAACATTCCTACTTGTAACAAACCAAAGAGGCCATTTTGAGTAACATACCCAGGACATTGTACATTCTCTCCCCACCAGCAAATGTCATGCCCTCATGGCATTACTAGAGGTCCCCAAAGCTTCTTGCAACACACAAAACCCAACCCAGGTGCAGGAAGCAGTGACATAACTTCCCAGAGCAGTAGAAATCACACTCGGTTCTCCCGGTACCACATATGTCAACCGCTCCGGGGGGCGCTTAATCCTCTGAGATCTTCATACCCCTTCTGCCCCACTGGGCTCCCTCGTCAACTGCGAACCCACTGTCTCGGACACCCCAGGTCTACCTGACAGACCCGCATCCCCTTCCTCACAGGGGTCCTCCCTCATCCGAGATCTCTCCGGCTCACGCTCATATTCCACCCTCTCTCCCACCAATGTAGGCTGCCTCTCCATCTGACTCTCAAGACCTTCCCTCCTCTCACCCAATTCAGTATGGGAAGGGCCAGGAGCCTCCTCTCCTGGTACTGGAGCACCAGCGAATGGGAACAGGACCCATTCATCTGAGTCGTCCTCCTCTGAATCGGTAGCCATTCCCGGGTGAGGGACTCGTCCCCGCTCTTCAGCAGCGGGCTCTTCCCGTTCTCCGCTCCCTCGCAGAGTCCTTGTACTGGGCGTAACCTCCCACTCTGGCTCCTTATCCACCTGCACCGCTTGACCCAGTGGCAGCTGGTGATTCCTATGGAGTACCTTGATAGGCCCTTTTCCATCCTCGGGTTTCACCCGGTACACTGGCAGGTTCGGCATCTGGCTCTCTATTACATAGGGGCTGGCCGCCCATCGATCTGCCATCTGGTGCTTACCAGGGAGTCCCAAATTCCGTAAAAGGACCCGGTCGCTCGGTAATAATTGTACAAACTTCACCTTTCGATCATACCGGATCTTATTCTTCTGATTTTGTTTGGTAGCCGCCGCCTCGGCCAACTCGTACGCCCGTTGTAACTCCCTCTTCATGTCGGACACGTACTTTAGATGGAACTTCCCGGGAAATTCACCCACTCCACCTCCAAAACACACGTCAATGGGTAACCTCGCTTCCCGCCCGAACATCAGATAATAGGGCGAATACCCTGTAACATCATTGCGAGTACAATTGTAACAGTGAACCAATTGTCCAATAAGACAACTCCACCTGCTTTTCTTCCCAATCTCCAGCGTCCCGAGCATATCCAACAGGGTCCTGTTGAATCTCTCTGGCTGAGGATCTACCTGTGGGTTGTAAGGGGTAGTCCTGGATTTCTCAACCCCAAGTATAGTCAGTAATTCCTAGATAAGGCGGCTCTCAAAGTCCCGCCCCTGATCACTATGGATTCGCCTGGGAAGGCTGTAATGCACAAAATACTTCTCCCATAAAACCTTCGCCACTGTCGTCGGCTTCTGATCCTTGTTGGGAAATGCCTGAGCATAGCGAGTGTAATGATCGGTGATGACTAATACATTCGCGGTGTTGCTGTTGTCCGGCTCAATCGACAGGAAATCCATACATACCAGGTCCAGAGGTCCCGCACTCTGCAAGTGCGACAGTGGAGCCGCCAACGCTGGCAGGGTCTTCCTCTGGATGCAACGACGGCATCCCCTACAGTATTCTTCGACGTCCCCCCTCATCTGGGGCCAGTAAAACCGGTCTTTGAGTAATCCATGTGTCTTTTCCACCCCCAAATGTCCAGAATCATCATGTAAGGCACGGAGTACAGCCTGGCGATACTCCTGCGGCAGGACCAGTTGCCAACAGCGGGGTTGGTCCGGAGGCGTCGTTACCCGGTTCAAGATTTTGTTCTTTAACTTCAACCGAGACCACTCCTTCAACAACAGAGGCACGCATGGGTGTTTCGCCTTCTCAGCCAACGCCCCATCCCCCTTCTCGACCGCTCTCCACACTGTGCCAATGCCCGGGTCATTTTGCTGAGCAGTTGCCACTTCCCCCGGACTCAGTTCCGGCAACTGTTTAGTCCCCAGTGCGGTCAGGGCACAGTAAACTAGGGGTATGGCGTCGTCAAAAACCCCCAAATGGTCCACGGCTCGTTCCAGCCTCCCTTTTCCCTCGGCCTTCACGGTGATAACAAACTGACACATCGCCTTCACTCCAGGGGCAGGGACACTCTCCCACTCCTCGTCCCTCTCCTCCTCCCCCGGCTCCCGACGAGACAATGCATCCGCATCGACATTCTTGCTTCCGGGGCGGTACCTCAGGCTGAAATCATATACCGACAAGGCCGCCAGCCACCGATGTCCTGTGGCATCCAGCTTCGCCGAAGTCAAAATATAAGTGAGAGGATTGTTATCCGTTTTCACCTCAAACTTGGCTCCGTACAGGTAATCGCCCAGCTTGTCCACCACCGCCCACTTCAGCGCCAGGAACTCCAACTTGTGAGTGGGATAGTTTCTCTCCGATGGCGACAAGCTTCGGCTGACAAAGGCTACCGGCCTCAATGCTTTGCCATACTCCTGGTACAGAACAGCCCCGAGACCCTCTCGGCTGGCATCCGTGTGCAGCACATAGGGCTTCTGGGGATCGGCAAAAGCCAACACCGGGGCCTGGGTCAGTGCTCTTTTCAAAGATCGGAACGCCTCTTCACATTGATCATCCCATCTCGAGCCAAAAGGTTCCGCCGGGTTCCAGTATCCTCCAGCGTCCTGCCTCTGGTTCCCCGTCCTCTTCTTCCCCACCGGGGGATAGCCACACGACAGCTGAGTCAACGGGTGACACTCTTTGGCGTATCCTTTCACAAATCGCCGGTAATACCCACAGAACCCCAAAAATGAGCGCAGAGCACCCACTTTCTGGGGTCTCGGCCAGGTGGTCACGGCCTCTATCTTGGTTGGATCAGTAGCCACTCCCTCTCGCGAAATGATATGGCCAGTGTAGTTAACCGACGACTTGCAGAACTGGCATTTGTCCAGGGAAAGCTTCAACCCTTCTTCATTAAGCCGGCCCAACACCTTCAACAGCCTCTCCTCATGTTCCTCCAAAGTCGATCCAAAAACTATCAAATCGTCCAGGTACACCAGCACCTCCAACAGATTCATATCCCCCACAGTTCTCTCCATGAGCCTCTGGAAGGTGGCTGGGGCTCCCGTTATGCCTTGGGGCATTCGTTCGAACTGAAAGAACCCCAGCAGCAGATAAAAGCGGTCTTCTCTTTATCGGCCGCACTCATCGGGATCTGGTAATACCCACTTCTTAAATCCAGCACACTGAACCACTTCGCACCGCTCAGGCAGGCCAACGCATCCTCGACTCTTGGGACAGTATATTGATCAGGGACAGTTCGCCGATTCAACGTCCTGTAGTCAACACACATGCGCACCCTCCCATTCTTCTTCCGTGCCACCACTATTGGGGACGCATAAGGACTTCGAGACTCAGCTATGATTCCGGCCTCCTTCAACTTGCACAAGTGCTGTCGCACGTCCTCAACATCTGCCGGAGCCAGCCGCCGGGATCTCTCTCGGAACGGGGTGTCCTCCGTCACCCGGATGGTGTGTCGAGTGCTTTTGGAGCAGCCAACATCAAACTCGCCCCGAGAAAAAAACAGATTCCATCTTCAGCATCTTCTCCACTAGCCGGTGTTTCCACTCCGGCGACACAGGGGAATCCCCGAAGTTAAAGGCTTCAGCGGTCAGCTCCCTTCGATGCTCCGATCCCTCCCCGTTAGGGGTCCTCACTAGTGCGCAAGACATTACCGTCACCGGGAACAGATGTGCCAGCGGCATTCCCCTCTTAAAGGTGATTTCTCTTGCCGTGGTGTTCCTGACACTTATAGCTATACGCCTTGCATGTACCACCCCTGGTCTCTGCACTTCGGGCCTCACCAGCGCCCCCGCCGGAAATCGTGTCTCCCCTTCAAGATCGTCTGGGGTGTCTACTAACAGGGCTTCTCCCGTCGGCACTCCTGGGAATCTGGGGGTCCCCATCACTAGTGCTACCTCCCCTGGTCGGATCACCTTGGGCCTCGCCTGCGTACACCACACCGTCCCTCGTTTACACTCCGGGTCCAGCCCTTGGGAAGCAACCCCTTCTGCGAACACTGCTCGAAACACTGGATGCACCGAGAGGGTCTCCAGAAAGTCTTCCCCCCCTTTCTCCTTACAAGCTCCCAGGAGCCGTCGCACAACTGGGGAGTTAGTCCCCACCAGGAGGGCAGCACCACCGGTTTCCACCGGGTCAGGACACACCAACACCAACATCTCAATAGCTTCCGACACCCCCACATCGCCCTCCGAGAACTCCATTCTCACCGATAGGTACCCATCGTACGGGTAGTCACCCTCGCTCATACCCCAAATCTGCAGGGCGTCAAATGGGGTTACGGGCAAATGCTTTAGATATTGATTGTAGAAAGACCGGTACAATAAGGTCACCTGCGATCCCGTATCAAGAACAGCTTTTGCGTAAATTCCCTCTATCCGTAGACCCACACTGGCACGGGGTCCTACCAGCCCATCCGGAATAGAGGCGTTGGCACCCGGTGGTCTTCCGGCTGATCTCTGGGAACGTGTTCCTCCAGAGGCTCCAGTCCGTTCCCTCACTGAGCCTCTCCTAAGTTTCCCGACACCTCTCCCTTTTTAGTCATGGGGTGGGGGCTTGTCCTCCGCGGGACTCCTTGTCTCTCACAATCCCACCTAAAGTGTCCCTCCTCTCCACAGCTATAGCACACCCTCGGCCTTCCACAGTCCCACCTGAAATGCCCCTCTTTCCCACAGTTAAAACACGCGCTGCCTGCCACCCGTCCTCTCGGAGGACGGCTCCTGCTCCCAATCCACTGCACTGATCGCCCCTGAGAGTAGGTACCTCCCCTGTCCCTCCCCTCCAAAGGGGGTTCCCTGCTCTCCAGGGGATTGTCATTCCTCCACCCACTCACCACTTCCTGTATCGCTGAGGATCGCTCCCGTAGGCCCGCGCCCCTTTTCCGCCCCAACGCTATCTCTTCCTCTCGCACCTCTCTAATCAGTTGCCCGAAGGATGGAGGGGGACCTTTCCTATAAGCCTGCCGGATGGTCCACGCCACCTTGTCCTCCTCCAGAGAGCCACTGAATAGCTGACTCATCCTCACGCTAGCCACGTCAGTCGCCTTCACTACCCCCCGGCGCCGCAGCCCCGAGAGCATCCCCTCCATCCTAAATATATACTCGGAGAGCTTTTCCCCTCTCCATTGTTCCAGGCGTTGGAACTCTGCTAAAAGCGGCCAGGGTTCCCCTGACAACCCAAACGCTCCCTCCAAAACTTCTAGGCATTCCTCTACTGAGGCCCCAGGCTTCTCAGCTTTCAACTCCCGGACGGTTTTGGCTGCTAAACCCTTCAAACTTCCCACCAATCGCTGACTCTTCTCCTCCTCCGAGCCTGGCCACTCCTCTAACATCAAAGACGTATGCTCGATCCAGGTCTCAGAGTCCACCTCCACGTCCGGAGTAGGCTTGGCTCCGGAGAACACCCCCAGCTTCAGCCGTGGCCTCTCGGCCACCCCCACCAGGGAATTAAGTGCGGCTGCCAGCTCCGAGACTTCCACCCTACCTGGGGAGCGGGGCTTAGTCACGACTCCCTCCTCCCACCTCCCTTTACTAGTGCCGGGCACCTCTCTGGGGTCCACCTCTAGCTCTAGCTCTTCCCCCGATGTCTCCGCAACCTCATCCTTGTAGAAGGAGTGGAGCCCCCACAGCCCCTACTCCTCCGATACACTGACCGTCGCCGGCAGTCCCACCGTCCTGACTTCAGCACTCGTACGAACCAACACCCAGCTAGACTCTACCTCTTTACCACACCGTCTAGCTACCAATTCTACCTGCCCAATACCCTTCACCGAACTTAAACCCTGCACTATCGCGTCTCCCGAAACTCGAAAATCCACTCCGCTCACTACACATGCGTACTGTACCGGTACACCTTCAAACTGGCACCAACAAACAAACTTGTCTCTGTCCATCTCCGCTCTGCTGCCTGCGCGATTCCACAGCCCCTGACAATCCAATCCGGGACGAGCACCCCTCAAATGTAACCCTTACCCAACAGGCTGGTATATGTCTATGGGAAAAGGAGATCCAGCCACTCACCAACCCACCTCCCGTACACGCAGGTGCTGTGAGAATCGAGTTTTATGCCTCGCGCCCGCCAACAGCATCAAACCCACAACAAATACCGTTATGACATACACTTTAAAGAGTTTACTAAAACTAAAAGAGTAGTAGGCAATACAATGTATATATATATACAAGGAGAAAAACAAAAGGCGCCAACTTATCAAAGTTCAGTCTGTTGAGTGCACTCGTTGGAGCTCAATCAACGAACCATTCGACCCCTCGTCGCTTGCCTCCGACCTCCACGTCTTCGCCCCTAGGACCACGCCCGGGGGTCTTCCGAGCAGTGCAGCGCACGTCCACCTTCCTCGACGTCTTCCTCCCGCCAAAAAAACCCGCGAAAACCCCTCCCCCAAGTTCCCGGCATCACAAGACACAATAACATTCCCCATTGATTAACAAATGAATGCAATTACCATATCAGCCATTCTAAAGTGAAACAACGGCGAGAGAAACACTTATCCGACAAAGAAACATTCCTACTTGTAACAAACCAAAGAGGCCATTTTGAGTAACATACCCAGGACATTCTACACTGGGTAATCTAGGAATAGAGGACGATCGATCTAAAACTGGATCTAATCAACAATAGAACTCAGCTCCCAATATAAGAGAATATAAATTAAAATCAGGCAATAAAGGAAAAGAAAAGGTTCAAAAATTTCACATCATCCAAATTAGGAGCATACAGGTTACCCGATACTGCCCTAGTATTAGAAAATTTCCCAGAGATAATAATAAAACGACCATTTGTGTCAGAGACGTTACCATGGAGTACGAAAGGGACATTTAGATTAATGAGCATAGAAACCCCCTGGCTTTGGCCGGGAAGGAAGAATGGAAGAGCTGACCCACCCATCTTGACAAAAGAGGAGAATTATCAAAACTTCAAATATGAGTTTCTTGCAAAAAAAAAACAATATCAGCTTTGAGTTGCTTAAGATGTGAACACACCTTCCTTCTTTTAACAGGATAGTACAATCCCAATACATTCCATCTCATTAACTTCAACGAACTAATTGTCATTTAATAGAACGTCAACATTGGTAGGCTTAAAGAAGATGTCCTGAATAACAGAGAATAATAATAAAACGTAACAAACCATGAATAGCACTAGAGAACCCACCCCTCCCTCCAAACGCAAAACAAGACAGCTGCCAAGAAAAGCAGCAAGCTCTTCGAAAAAAAAGACACCCCGAAATCCGTCTTCCGGATTCATAACTTTGTCATACAGCGACTTGAGAACATTATACAACAGAAATCAAAATTATATGTAAAGAGAAACAATATCATCAAAAATATTAGGCTTAATAAAAAATAATAATACAGAATAGTCTACCCGCGAGTAACTATGAAAAAAATACAGAACTTAAAAAAAAACAGACAGAAAAAATAACAGATAGCACTTAACGAACATTTTCGAAAATAAATCAAACCGAGTCTGATATAGTAAAATGGCTGGGAGACCATCAATAACTTTTGAGCCTCCATAACCTACTTAAACCATTTGTGGTTCCCAGTCTTATGAGTTATTTGAAGACGGGCAGGGTTACACAGCGAGGGTCTTCATCCGCGATTATGAAACTCTTCCGTAACATCTTTATACTCGGCACGCATCTTCAACCCTTGAGCAGCATCATCTTCAACGATGCGAATGTTGTGACCCCGAAAATCCAGTTTTCCCCTCCGGCCTGCTTCCATCATCAGGGGGCTTTTCACTTGTTATCGATGAAAGCAGCGAATCACTGTACGTGGCCTCGAGCTGCCACCTGCTCTGATTGCAACGGGGGGAGGGGGTTGGAGACGTCTTGACTTCCAGATTTGCTTTCACCCATGACACCACAGCTGTCTCGTATATGCAAGTGAAGAACAAGAATGTCATCCTAATGAACACATTACATGAGGTTGCAGAGGTCAGCGCTGAGGAGGACAGAAAACCAGCCATTATCCTTGACTACAATGCCAACAAAGGTGGAGTGGACAACTTTGACGAAGTAACAGGCACATACAGCTGAACAGCCCGCTAACATTGCCTACATGCAGGAGAACTGCCCGCTTGCCTCTCGCCATATTCCATAGCATCATTGACATATGGACCTACAGACCCTTTGTCATATGGAGAAAGCTGAAGCCTACCTGGAGGGTAAGCAAGAGGGAAGGCAGGAGGTTATTTTTTGGAGGAGCTTGGAAAGGCCTTTGTGACAAATTTATTCAAAAGCCACACCACCTTCACCGCACAGCAGCCTCAGCATCACTGGTCTGGGAGGGCAGCGATCTGAAACTGGCCTTGACCAACAACAAGTACCACAAAAAGCCAACACAAGGGGGCAGTATAGAAGGAGATGGAGCTTCTGCTCTGCAGAAAAGGACTGTAAAACAGGGACAACTTGCTGCAAATGCGGGAAACAAATATGCAAGGGTCACACACTCAAGGTATCCCAGAACAGCTTTGCATGCCAGAACAAGTTTTTAAATAACATTTCTTTTTTGTATGTTGTTTAAATATTAGTTAATGTTGATTAAATAGTTAATAGCTATAATGACGTAATATTATGAGGATATTTTATGATATACCAGTTTGGATATTGTTTGATGGTTGTAAGGGTTATAATTGGTTATATAATAAACCCCACAGTTGCAGAATGTTCTTGACATTTCCAGTTTCAAAAAAATTAATTAAATCATTATGCCGTTATGTTTTCATGTCTGGTAAAATAGGACATGTGTGATAGTAGATGCTTTTTCTCCATAAACTATTTTAGCTCTTAAAATATACTTTGCCTTCTCTCTGCAACATTAATTAACGAATTATCGCACATTTATTAATGCCAGATTGGCTATTTATAAATTCTAAAAATAACTGTGGTTCAGATTTGGTACAGACCTTTGTTATGAGGGCAATTTTGGGCCGGGTCAAACTTGTCCCAGACCTCACCGTGAAAGTATAGAATATGAACACGATGTAACGGTTAATTCAGCATATTTTAGTGATTTAAAGCATTGATTTCGGTATGTTTTGTGTGCTTCGGCTGGTTTTATCTATTGAATAAGTTCCTGTTCTTTGTCTGTCCTCTGTTACTATATCCAGATGTTTATTATGGATTGTCCCATCTGTTATTACTGCCCGTTAGGCATATAATTTGTTGCAACTTGACAATAGTATTGACAGTAAGTTCTTGTGCCTTTTCTGTTTGTGAGCAGCTTGCAAAACCGCTGTCCGTGCACAGGCAATTACGTTCAGTTCTCATTCGCTCAGAACTTTCAGACTATCCTTTCAGACTTTCAGAATATTGTAGCCTTCTGGAGTTATCCTGTACGGATTGGATGGCAGTGAACAGTGGACTTCCGAAGCAATCGGTGCCGGGACCGCTTCTTATCGCGTTGTACGTCAATGATTGAAGGAAGGATTTGGTTACTTTATAGCAGGATTTGAGACCCATGCAAAGGTAGATAGAAGGGCAGGTAGAGTTGAGGAAGCAGGGTACTTGCCGAAGGAACTAGACAGATAGGAGAAGAGACAAGGAATTATGAAGGAATATAATGTAGGAAAGTGCCCAGTATTACTCTTTTGCAGAGGGAATAAAGGCGTGGACTATTTCGTAAATGGGAAGAACATTTGAATTGAAAAATCAGAGCTGCAGAGACACATGAAATTCTGCAGATTGATTCAGCGGTGAGGGAGCAAAATGCATGTTCCAATTCATTTTCTGAGAAACTGTATATAAAAAACAACTCCTTCGCCATTGAATAAACTGTATACTCTCTGTATAGGCCTAGCCTATTTTAAAAAAAGGAGAGAACAGTGAAACAAGCAGAGGTGCAGAGCCTTTTGGGAAGATTCCCTTCAGGAATATTTGCAGAACGGTGGGGAAGCCAAATGCAACATCAGCATCCATTTCCAGAGAAATGGGATATAAAAGCATCTCTTTAGTAAACCATTAATCTCAACAGTCTTCCTGTTTCCGGCCTCATAATCTCGGTGCACCATTAGCAAATCCAGGAAGGTCCTGCCTGTTCGCTCTGAACTCCCGGAACTGGCGATGCAGTACTTGGTCACACAAAGTCCCCATATCATTGGTAACTGAATGGCCAACCATTTCCAGCTGCTCACACACCCAGTTCAGAATGGTGAGGACTCGATCTGAGATATCCCTAACGTTGTCGCCGACATAACCACCTGTCCGCACCACTGACGAATATCCTATCACCGCAGCGTGATATTCATTCTGCCGCCCCCCACCACCAAACTCACAAGGACACCACCCAACGTCCACTCCCCTTCTGAGTCACAGAGGCAGACTACGTGCATGAGAGTTGAACACTGTGACTGGACATTTTTAGATGATGATCCCGCCCCGAAACACAGCGACGCTATCCAAAATGTTGAAGAGATGGCCACATGGGAACTCTGTGCTGGCCCCTTCAGCAGTTTCTCATTCATGACTGTCACACAGTCTCGTGTACCCTGCGCTCTGGGTGTAACTACATCTCTATATGTCTTGTCCATCACCACTTCAGAATCCCGAATGTTCCAGAGCTCGTACAGTTCTACCTCCAGCTCTTTAACGCAGATTTTCAGAAGCTGCAGCTTCTCGCTTCTGTCGCCGTCAGGGTTACTGGATTTTTCTATGCCTTCTCAGATCCCGCAAGGGGAGCATTCAACTATCCTGCCTGGCGTCTCTGTTATCCTACCTGATCAAATATAAAGAAGGGAAGGAAAAAAAAAAAGTCTTAGCCCAGTGCTTTACTTATCTTTGCCTGCTTTGAATGAAACCTCCCTGAGCTGACGCCTCGACAAGCAGGAGCCTGAACATCACCTGTTGGATGGTACACTCAGATGATGGCTACTGCGTTTCCCCTGCCTTTCTGTTGCAGATTAACCTCAAACGTCGCACAGTCGCTGATCACAGCTGCTTTTGACCGTAAGGACCCGCTTTCGACTTTTATACCCGCGCTGACTGAAGTTCTCTCCTCCCAAATCACAAAGAGACCCGACTGGGCGCTGGTCAATACACTTTCCCTGAACAATCATTATTTTTGAATTGTCTTTGCGTATGCAAATATTATTTTTTTTAAAAAACTATCTATCAAATAATTATTTTAATCTGTTTACATCATTATTTTTATTTTGGTTGCGTGGACCTTCCTTTCCAGACGGTTTGTCTATCAGAGTCTAGCTGTCTGTCAATATTTCTCTCAATTCTGTGTCCTGTGACAGAAAAGGCACGTATCCGTGGACAGCAGACTGCTGGGATTATCAGACACACTTTCAATCTGATTTCTATCGCTTTTCTACCGGTCTGCAGATCAAGAGTTAATTGCACCTGTCATTCCGTGGAACCTAATTAAGAGAGAGTCCCGGGGGATTGTCGACGTCACCGCGGAGGTGTGGCTGCCGGTTGCCTGGTCTATTAATAGGTACGGTATCCTTCGCAACAACAGTTTCCGTGAGAGCCGCCAGTCTACGCTATCAGAGACCAGCGGCTGCAGACAGAGAGAAGACAGAGGCTGGATCGGAAACAGTAATCTGGACTATCCCAGCAATGGATTATAATCCTAGAAGTACATCGCGCAACGATACGGGAAATGCTAAGAATATTTTCTTGGCGATTCAATATCTTTTTGAAAATTTCGAATGGCTGACTTTGGACTCTCGAATCACTGTTGTGCTTATGACATTCAAACTGGTTTACTACCCGGTACTCGCCATTGTAGCTCTTCCTGGTAAGTGTCTCGTCTTCCTCATATTTAAATTTGAAAAATATAAGTCGGCTTCTCTTTAATACCTGCCCCCTAACGACTCTCTAATTGCAAGACAGATCTTTACAATCGGTATCGCTTCAGCAAACATTGGCTGAGTGTATTTGATAAGGTACCCCATGCAAGGCGTGGGGTCCAACGAGGCATGTGTTCCATCCAAGGGGACATTTGCAATGTTGATCCAAAAATGGCTTGCCCACAGAAGGCAAAGTGTTGTTGTAGACGGTCATATACTGCATTGCTTTCGTTGAACAGAGGTGAGCGTCAAGGATCTGTTCTAGTACCCCGACTCTTCGTGATTTTTATAAATTGTCTGGATAAGGATGTGTAGCGATGGGTTGGTACATTTGGGAATAAAAAACAAGATTGGGGTGTTCTGGGTAGTGTGGAGTCCTGTACGAGTTACAACACGTCTTTGATAGGAGGCAAATCTGCGCAGTGAAGAGGTAGATGGACCTGCTTGCCCGTGGCCAAATGGTTAAGACGTTCGGCTAGTTATCTGAAGATCGCTAGTTCGAGCCTTTTCTGAGTCTGCGTGTGTGTCCCTGAGCAAGGCACTTAACCACACATTGCTCTGCGACGGCACTGGTGCCAAGCTGTGTGAGTCCCAATGCCCTTCCCTTGGACAACGTTGGTGACGTGAAGAGGGGTGACCTACAGCTTGGGTAACTGCTGGTCTTCCATAAAAAAATAAACCCTTGTCCAGGCTTGCGCCCTGGGAACTACTCATGGTCTATCCAGACTAACGGAGGCCTACAGAGATGGAGTTCGACACAGCAGTGATGGCGTTCATTTTGCTAGGTCAAATGTGATGGCAGAATGTAGTATTAACGAAATTAAATGAATAAATATGTAGCTCCAACGTCTCACCAGTTAAAAGCATGAGGTCACGTGGGCATCATCACTGTCACGACCTATCGCCGACACAAAGATTGCGGAGGAGACTGACAGCATGCAGAGGGATATTAATATGTTCAGCGAATGTACCAGCGCCGGGCTGATGTAGTGTAAATCTGTTAAATGCGAGGTCATCCACTTTTTAAGGGCAAATGGAAGAACAGAATATTATTTCAGTGGTAAACGACTGCAGAATGCAAAGTGCGGAGGGACTTTGGAGTGCTTGTGCTTGATTCACAAAAGGTTGGTTCGCAGGTGCAGCAGCCTGTCAAGAAGGCAAATGGGATGTTCGCCCAGTGGGACATTGATAGAATGCAAAACTGGGCTGCGAATTTTCATATGGAGTTCAACCCAGGTAAGCATTAAGTGGTTCATTTTGGGAGTTCAAATAGGGTTGTTGAATATGATTTAAATGGTAAGACTGTCGGTAGTGTGGAGGAACAAAGGGAACTAGGGGTCCGAGTCCAGAGGACGCTCAAAGGTTCTCAGGTTGACCCTGTGGTTAAGAAGGCGCACGGTGTATTGGCCTTCGTTAATAGTGGAATTGAATTTAGGAGTCGAGAGGTAATGTAGCAGTTATATAGGACCCAGGTCAGACCCCAATTGGAGTACTGTGTTCGTTCTGGTCGCCTCACTAGAGGATGGATATGGAAACCATAACAAGGGTGCAGAGGAAGTCATACCGTATGAAAATAGGTTTGGAGAACTCGGCCTTCTCTCCTTGGAGCAATGGAGGATGAGAGGTGAGCTGATAGAGGTGTATACGATGATGAGAGGCATTGATGGTGTGGATAATCAGGGGCTTTGTCCAAGGGCTGAAATGGTTGCCACAAGAGGACACAGGTTTAAGGTGCTGGGGAGTAGGTGCAGAGCGGATGTCAGGGGTACGTTTTTTACTCAGAGAGTGGTGAGTGCGTGGAATGGGCTGCCGGCAACTGTGGTGGTGGCGGAAACGAATTTAAGCGAATTTTGGATAGGTACATGGAGCTTAGTAAAATAGAGGGCTACAGGTAAGCCTAGTAATTTCTAAGGTACTGACATGTTTGGCACAACGGTGTGGGCCGCAGGACCTGTACGTGCTGTAGGTTTTCTATGTTTCTGTGGTTAGAACATTGGCTGATAGGTAGGAGGCAGAGTGTTGGAATAAAACAATGCGTGTCTGGTTGGCTGCCAGTCACTAGACGTGTTCCGCAGGGGTCGGTGCTGGAACCACTGCTTTTCATGCTCGAAATCCAAGGGCTGAGATAGTTGTCACAAGTGGACAAGGTTTAAGCTGCTGGTGAGTAGGTACAGAGATGTTGGGGTAAGGTTCTATTAACGTAGAGACTGGTGAGTGGGTGGAATGAGCTGCAATCAACGGCGGTGGAGGAGGATAAGATTGCGTCTTTTAAGACACTTTTAGATTGGTGCATGGAGCTTAGAAAAATAGAGGCCTAATTGTAAGCCTAGTAATTTCTAGAGGGGATAAATTTTCGGCACTATTGTATTGTGCCGCCGGTTTTCTATGTTTCTAATTGTTTGGATCAGGCATGATCATCTTTATTTTTCAGATCATGCCAGTGTGATTAGACGGACCACTCCTGCTTCTATTACTAATGTTGTTATATTCTCAACTTCTGCCGTGTTTCCAGTTTAGAGAAGTTGAGTTTCTGACACCGTGATACATGGTATATTAATCAGTTCAATTATTCTCTTAACACTTCCCGGTCTCAGCTCCTTCTTCTGACGCCAAATATCTGAATATGTTCCAGCCATCCATTGAGATTCCTGCTGAGGCCATAGGGCAAGGCAGCTGAATTCAGCCATTCGGGCACCGAGCCCTCTCCGCCATTTAATCTCAAAGGATTTATTATCCCTCTCAACCACTTTCTGGCGCCCTCTCCCAGTATCCCTTGACAGCTCGACGAATCTCCAGACTCCCCCATTACAGAAGCTTCCCTCTGCACGTCAACGACATCTGGGCTTCTCAATATCCGACAGGTTACGATGAGATTCCTCTCATTCACCTGAACTTCAGAAGGTACCTTATAATCGCCGCATATTTAGTTATGGCTCCCGATAATCTCCTTAGCAGATACATTAATTCGATATTCATCTCTGCTCTCGGATGAGCTCTTGATTAAAATTATTGTTTTCAGAGAATGTTTCCATCCAAGTTTGCGTTAATCGTCTTTATTTTTCTCCACTCAGTGAACACGGTGACAATCGTCATCCTGTCGCGGGGAAAGTGCGGACTCTCCAAAGGCGTCACAAGGTACCTGGTTGCCATGGTCGCAGCCGATCAGCTCGTCGTTCTCTTCGATCTGATACTGAGCAAGATTCCAATGACGTACATAATAGTAGACTTACATTTATGGTCACGTCGTGTTTCTGTGTGTAATATACACGCCGTCCTGCTCTACGCCGCCACGGACTGTTCTGTCTGGTTCACCGTCACTTTCACCATTGACCGATCTGTCGCCATTTGTTCTCAGAAGCTGAAACGAAAATACTGCACCGGGAGAGGGGCGGCTCTGGTTCTGGGGACAGTGACTCTGCTCAGCTGCGGAAAGAACATTTTCTGGTACTTTTTGCTCGATGGGACATATTCGATGATTATTTCGTCCGTGCTCTGCATGCGCTCATTTCGATTTTACCCATCTAAGGAGGCAACATTCACACTGATTCATTTCCTCCTCACCCCAATATTCCCCTTTGTCCTGATTCTGCTGCTCAACAGTTTAACCATCAGGCACGTCTTAGTGGCCAGCCGAGCACGGAGAAGGCTCCGTGGTTCGCGCGATGGCGAGACGCCCGCCGACCCGGAGATGAAAAACCGCAGGCAATCCCTCCTGTTACTGTTGGTGATGTCGGGGAATTTCATCCTGCTGTGGGCTCCGATGACGGTGTTTTCCGTATGGGATAGCCTGCAGTTTGTCATTGGCGTGATCCCCCCGAATTCTCTGTGGGAGCTGGGCTACATGCTGCAACTGCTGAGCTGCTGCACCAACACGGCCCTTTACGCCGCGGTCCAGGCCAGGTTCAGGGTGCAGCTAAAGGAGACGGTGAAAGCGCCCTTAAAACTCATGGCAAAGTTAACTCGGCGTTGTCAGGACCGCAATAATCCTCGGTGACACTTCTCCCAATCCGCCGCAAACTATCCCATTTCCTCAGTGTCATGTGTAATTCCATTACGGCTGTGGACGGCCCCAATTAGCACCCGGAGGAATCGCATTTTAATCACAACGGAGAAATATAGGTCGACAGGTAATGATCGACAGCGAGCTGTTCCGGGATTTCTGATATTCATAAATAACTCGGATATATGCAAATAAGTTGACTAATGATCTTACAGGCGACACAAAAACATTACTTTGAGACATACACAGAGTAACGTAGGATGTCCAATTGATTACAAATCAACTCTAAATGCAAGCCCTTTACACGGAGAGTAGTGGGTGCACTTCATACTGTGGTGGCACAGTGCCTCTCCAAATTCTGTATTAGCCACACTTGAGGGAGTATGTCAAACACCTGACGGAAACCATGCAGACTGCATCCCCTGTGCTACCCTTCGTCACCATGTTGAAATATTCATTCAAATTGGAAGACATGGTCTGCCTCGAACAGAGCCAAGCTGGCTCTTCCTCATCTGGCTGGTGTTTCAACTCCCGTAAATTCTGTACATACGGATGTTTGCCTCCTATGTCAAATGGACTGAAATGAGTCTCACCTATCCATAGTTTATGGAATTTTTACCGTTTCCCTTTACACAAACGAGATTATACATTGTCACTGGCCATTCCTCCGGGACGTCGCCTGTGGCTGTAGGGGACATGAGTAATCTAATCAAAACCCCAGCAATATTCCTTCCTCCCTTTTTCAATAACCATGGGATGAATTCCATGAGTTTCCGTGGACCTCGCCAACATTTTGTGGAGGCCCAACACTGCTGTTCTTTGAGTTCAAAATGCTTTTACGTATTAATGCGTTATATACTAAGCCCTGAATATCCAAAATCCGTTTCTTTGTAAAATGTTGAAGTAAAGTACTGTGTTATTACGGCCGCACATTCCTGATTGCCAATTTCATTTCGTTAACCCTCTCTGATTTCCTAATTTCCTGCAGATGTATCTCCAGCGATAACATCTACTATTTTTTTTCTTTTCATTTTCATAGATATAGCCTGTCTTCCTGCGTACCTCCAGTATTTTGTGTGTTTGCCTTGGATTTCCAGCATCTGCAATTTCCTCGTGTTCCTCCTCCTTTAGTTCATTTTCTTTGCTTCTTTTCACTCCTCCTGTCTCGTTCTTTCCGAACTTGTGAAGCTTTACATACTTCCCGCTTTTGTCCTTGCGTAAGTTCATCAAAACGCCACAGGCAGCTGTCGAGGCCATTACGTATATTGAAGGCCGACTTTGATAGGCTCCTGATTGGTCAGGGCACGAAGAGATACGGGGAGAAAGCAGGACCTGAGAGATTAGTGTAAAACTGGATCGGTCTATGATAAAATGGCGCAGCAGACTCGATGGGCGAAAGTGTCTAATTCTGCTCCGATACCGTATGGTCTTTTAATTGGGCGTCATTTATAAATATCACGCAGAGTAAGAGTACCAAAACAGATTACTGAGGCACTCCACTGGTGACCGACCTCCATGCAGAATATGACCTGTCTACAACCACTGTTTGCATTCTGTAAGCAAGCTTGTTCTGGATCCACAAAGCAATGTCACCCTGAATCCCTTGCCTCCTTCGTTTCTTAATAAGCCTTGCATGGGGCACCGTATGAGATACCTTGCTGAAACACATGCACACTACATCTACTGCTCTTCCTTCATCTGCGTGTTTAGTCGCATCCTCCAAAAATTCAATCAAGATCGTAAGGCACGCTCTGCCCTTGACAAAGCCAGGCGGACTACTCTTAAGCATATTATAGCTCAATAAATGTTCATAAATCCGGCCTCTCAGGATCTTCTCCGTCAACTTACAATCATTGAAATAAGACTCACTGGTCTATAATTTCCTGAGCTACCTCGACACCCGTTCGTGAATAAAGTAGCTACATCCCCAACCCCCATTCCTTCGGAACCACTCCAGTTCACACTGATGATGCAAAGATCATCGCCAGAGGCTCAGCAATGTCCTCCCTCGCCTCCCACAGTAGCCTGGGATGCATTCCGTCCGGTCCCGGTGAGTTATCCAACAATGCTTTCCAAAACCTCCAGTACATCTTCTGTCTGATTATCTACATGCTCAAGCTTTCCAGTCAGCTGCAAACCATCACCACAATCACTAAGATCCTTTTCCACAGCGAATACTGAAGTTACATATTCATTAAGTACTTCTGATATTTCCTCCGGTTCCATAGACACTTTCCCACTGTCACACTTAATAGGTCCTATTTTCTTACGTCATATCCTCTTTCTCTTCACATACTTATTGAATATCTTGGGGTTTGTCTTAATTCTGCCTGTCAAGGGCTACTCATGGCCCTTCCTGGCTCTCCTAATTTCCTTCTTCATCTCCTTCCTAGTATGTTGTACTCTGACAGTGACTTGGAGAATGTCTAGTATCCATCTCGGAACTTGAGGTTGCAATTGATAATTTGGCGGAATTGGTTAGCGTTTATTTCGTCTTCATGGTTTAGTTTTTGCAAGGATATCAACCGGACCACCTGGACAGACAGATAGACATACATTATTGATCCCGAGGGAAATTGGGTTTCATACAGTCGCAGCAAGAATACTGAAGAAGTGTAGCAATTGAAAGCCATAAATAATTAAATAAAATAGGTTAATTATGCCAAGTGGAAATAAGTCCAGGACCAGCCTATTGGCTCAGGGTGTCTGACACCCCGAGGGAGGATTTGTAAAGTTTGATGGCTAGAGACAGGAATGACTTCCTATGACGCTCTGTGTTGCATCTCGGTGGACTGAGACTCTGGCTGAATGTACTCCTGTGCCTGAACAGTACATTATAGAGTGGATGGGAGTCGTTGTCCAAGATGGCAGGCGACTTGGACAGCATCCTCTTCTCAGACACCACCGTGAGAGAGTCCAGTTCCATCCCCACAGCATCTTTGGTCTTACGAATGAGTTTGTTGATTCTGTTGCTGTCTGCTACCCTCAGACTGCTGCCCCAGCACACAACAGCAAACATGATAGCGCTGGCCACCACAGTCTCGTAGAACATCTTCAGAATCGTCCGGCAGACGTTAAAGGACCTCAGTCTCCTCAGCAAGTAGAGACGGCTCAGACCCTTCATGTAGACAGCCTCAGTGTTCCTTGACCAGTCCAGTTTATCGTCGATTCTTATCCCCAGGTATTTGCCATCCTCCACCATGTCCACACTGTGATTCAGCGTTGACAAACAGAACAACTTCCAAGCAGGTTTCGCACTTTCTACAGGCACCGTATACTCAGACCTCAGCGAAGCTGAATATGTCAAATACCAGAGAGGCGGACTGCAGCCTGACGTAGGAACGGGCAGAGGATCGGAGGTGGTGGAACATCAACTTTGTTACTGTAAATGGGATTATGATGTGATGCCATTTTGCCTGTGCTTTAGTGATATTTTCTGCAATTCCTTACCTCATGGCCTAACCGCAGATTCGGTTTATTCTGGGCAAGAATGTTTAATCGACGAAGCGCTGCAGATTGAATGAGAGACCGCGGCGAAAAAGACGTACAAAAGCAAACAAAACAACAATATGCAAAAGATCAACTATGGAAATCAATAACAATAGTAACAACATGTCAATCAGCAATAAAAATCGGGCACGAGGTGAAGAGCATGTTAATATGTATCTATTTCTTCTAAGCCACCTTCAACCCCCAAATCCCCAGCCAGCACCTGTTTGTCGGAATCTTCAGTGCCGCTTCTGGGACAGTTCCAACTGGCTTAGTCGCCCTGAAGACGCCAGATGCAGAGGCACATAGCCGAATGATTCTCCAAATGCTGGAGCGGCTCTTAAAAAAGACTTTTTGCGATTCATTCGTTTGCTCACTTATTGCGTTAGTGCGCCATCCACTGCCCACTTAATATAGCTAAAGCTGGACTCCACAAAGGGACGTTTTCAAATTTCAAATAAAAAAAAACAAACAAACTGGAATGGGAAAAAAAGAGTTAAAAACTGCGGAGGTAAGAAATGAAACGGAGCCAAAACTTGAAGTGACGAAACAATCGCCATCTTACCGGAAGGACGTGAACCTTCTTTCAGCAATCTCTAATGTATTCACATCTGGCTGAATTATGCAAGAGGCCAAAAACTGCTTAAAACACTCCAGCTAAGTCCTCACCAGTGTCTTAAAACTAAATCCTTGCTTTGGAAATGAATGCTAACCTTGTATTTGCCTTCCTCGCCACCGACGCCTTGGTCAATCCAGCCTGTTGAACTGGAGAGGTGTTATGTGCCCTACCAGGTACACCATAGGAACCCGATGACTTGCGAGTGTTCATCCACCTGACGGATGATTCTTACAACGACTTTCGTGTCAGATGACCCAGAAGAGAAGGGGATAAGCAGAGCCGACCAATGTGCCCATCTCCAACGACTTGTTCAACTGCAACTAAACTTCACAACTCGTGAACTTTATCAACTGCACCCCTCCACGTGCCGTCATGTTCACGCTCCCCGACTCACTAATCGTTCTACGTCACGCACTCTCTCGACTAAATTCCTTCCCGATTGTTCCCTCCTCTGCACCGCTACCCATGTCAGTCACTCCCTCATCCTAAACTCCCCCCCTCCGCCGGTACAGTCAACCTATCCTTCCAGGTCACCCTTTCCCGGCTCCCTGAACCCCCTCGCTCTTCCACACCGCCCTTCTCTGTCACCACCAGCAGTCACTGTACCCTTCCATGTCTCCATCAGCCTCTTCGTCCCGCACAGCACCCTTCGCCGTCAATCCTCCTTCCTCGGCGAGCAACCTCGTCACGGTCAAACTCGAGATCCCCAACACCCCGCCACATTACCGTCACCAGCATTCTGTTCTGCACAACCCGGCTCCCTCAGTGATGTGCTTCCCTCACCTCTCGTCGTCTGCGATATCTCCTCCTTCCCCAGTCCCTTCTCCCCTTCTCTGCGTCTGATCCCGAGAATGTGTGATGGGACGGTGTGGAGGGAGCTTCACTCTGCGACTGACCCCGGGACTGTGTGATGGGACTGTGTGGAGGGAGATTCATTCTGTGTCTGACCCCTGGAGAGACTCTGTGTCTCATCCCGGGATTGTGTGATGGGATGGTGTGGAGGGGGATTCACTCTGTGTCTGACCCTGGAACTGTGTGGAGGGAGATTCACTCTGTGTCTGACCCAGAGGCTGTGTGAAGGGACGGTGTAGAGGGATCGTCACTGTGTCTGACCCAGGGGTCTGTGTGATGGGACGGTGTGGAGGGATCGGCACTGTGTCTGACCCAGGGGTCTGTGATATGTCCGTGTGGAGGGATCGTCACTGTGACTGACCCAGAGTCTGTGTGATGGGACGGTGTGGAGGGATCGTCACTGTGACTGACCCAGAGTCTGTGTGATGGGACGGTGTGGATGGAACGTCACTGTGTCTGACCCAGAGTCTGTGTGAAGGGACGGTGTGGAGGGATCGTCACTGTGACTGACCCAGAGTCTGTGTGATGGGACGGTGTGGATGGAACGTCACTGTGTCTGACCCAGAGTCTGTGTGATGGGACGGTGTGGAGGGATCATCACTCTGCGTCTGACCGTGAGAGTGTGCGTCTCCGTGAATGTATCAGGGGAGGGCATAGAGGTAACCTCACTCCGTTCTTGCCCCGGTGAGTGTGTGATGGGTCATATGGAGGGAACTTGACTCTGTGTCACACTGAGATGCGATGCTCTGGAGGGAGCATCACTCAGTGTTGGACAACGGGAGTGTGCGATGTGATAGCGATGAGGATCCGCATTCCACGTTTGACCACGCGACTGCATGATGAGACGGTTAATTTGACCCCGGGAGTGCGTGATCGGATTGTGTAGAGCGTCTGCGAAGGGACAGCGTGGAGGGGCCTCGCTGTTCTTTCTGCCTGATTTCCAGATAAAACTTGTTCCAAGTTCTGGATCACAAAAATAGACCGGTGTTATTAGGTATCTACGTTTGAAACATCTTTCAACACTGCGATGCAGGTATTTGCAAACCGTGATTCAAGCTGCTCGAAATCAGGTGTCACACCACGGGAAGATACGTCCGTAACACAGGGCTCACCACACTCACCCAGTGCCAAACACAGAGTGAAAACCCTAGCATACTCTCCCCGGGTCACACGGAATGAAGCTCTCTGCACACCGTCCCATCAAGAGCAAGATTTTCAGACTTGAAAGAGCAGGACTTATCGAGTGGGAAAGTGTGTATGGAACCTGAAGAAATATCAGAGATACTTAATGAATACTTTACCTCAGTATTCTGTATAGAACAAGGTTCTGAGTGATTGTCGTGATGACTCTCAGCGGACTGAAAAGCTAGAAAATGCATTGAGATATTGTAGACATTACAGAGACGATGTTGCAGGACGGGCAGGAGCGTTAGCTCAACGTTCCCGGTTTCGGTTCTGTTAGTCGTGATGAAGCGGAAAAAGTTCAAGGGTGATGGGCAGCTTTAGTCATTCAATGAAAAACACTGGAGAAAGAGGTGTTTAACTGGCTCTTTGCTCGGGACGTGGATGTGCACGGAATGCAGGGAGATGGACGTTAGGCAGGCAGAAATGACTGAAATTAATTGGGAGATCACAACATTGCGGGCCGGTGGGTCTGTCCGGTCGGTGATTTACGTTCTCTGCTTAGTAGGAGGGGGAAAGAGAGGTTTGAACTCATCACATTGGAATGGGTGGGGGTGGGGGGGTTGATCAAGGACTTTGACGATAGATTGTGGAAGACGGGAAATGTGCTCTTCACAGACAGCATAGGCAGTGACCGAGCCACACAGCCCTCACCGTGACACCGACACACCCTCAACGGGACACTGAGCGTCCCCTTACCCTTACCGTGACACTGACACGCATTCACCGGGACAGCTGCATCCCTGGCCGTGACAAGCATGGGCCGCTCATCGTGACACGTCATCATGGACGCCATGCACCGTGACACGAACAAATTCCTCCTCGTCTCCTTAATACGCCATTCTGCTACATTCCTTCCTGTCTCTGTCACACACCCGCTACTCCACACCACCCCTTCCAAGCTAGCCCATCCCCTCCAATGCACACTTACTGTCTTCATCACCCCTTAACTCCTTGAAGAACCCCCACCGTCTCCGTGACCCACAACATTCCCGACAGGCCTCAACATCTCAGTCACTACCCCCCACTGTCCACTGTTTCTCTTGGTGTTCAGACTGGTGGGCTTTGACGAGAGTTTTCGTAACAAAGTGATCGACAACTTCACAGAAAGCATTGGCAGTGATCGAGCCACACGCACCTTACCCTGACACCCACGTCCCTCATCGTGACACGTTAACATGGACGCCCTGCACTGCGACACGTCCCCGTCTCCAGAACACCTCCCAGTTTCCGTTAATACGCCAGTCTCCTACACTCCTCCCCGTCTCTGTCACACACACTTCGAGCTAGAGCACCCCTGCCTCCGTCAGCACCTTCCCTTCCAAGTGGCGGTCTCCGTGACCCATTCCGTCCCAACACGCTTCCCCGTCTCCGTCATTCCTGAACTCCTCGACAATCCTCCGTTTCCGTGAACCACTTCATTCCGTACAGGCCTATACTTCTCAGTCGCTTCCCCAAAACGGTCCAGTCTCTCTCTCGGTGTTCACAGGTGATCGCGGGGAGAATGGGATCGGGTTTTCCCCAGCCCCCTTCCTGATGTTCGCCGATCTTTCGCTTCTGGGCCTCTGCAGAGCTCTGAAAGCACAGCCAGGTCGGGTGGACAAACACCACTTGCTCCAGTGGCTGCAATCGCACCGGCCTTTCCCTGGACGCGAATCTCCTCTCCTTCCTTCCTCTTACGTCAGCAGGCCACCGGGTCTCAATCTCCGAGATACGTACACAATCCGAGACCAGTGCAGTGCCGAAGTGCTGGGTATTGGCGAGTGGAGAGCGTGTGGGTGGGCTGTTGGAGAGAGGGAGCTTCGTACTCTGCTCGAATGTGGTGAGAGCCTACGGAGGGTACGTAACAATTCTGACCCCGGGAGTGAATGAAAGGTTAATGTTCAGTGATCATCACTTGTTGTCCGTCATAAGGACTGGAGGGTGTTTCACCCAGGGTTTGGCCCCGGGGTGGGTGAAGGGATGGAGTGGAGGGACCTTCACTACAGTGAGTGTTATTCATACGGGGAGGAATGTTTTCGAGTGTCAGGGCAGGAGGCAACCCAGCGTTGGTATCGTTGAGTGGTGAGATCCTGCTGTGGTGCAGAGACTGTCAGTGTCAACGAAACACTTTCAGTATCCGTCTCTCTCTCTCTCTCCTCTCTCTCTCTCTCTCTCTCTCTCTCTCTCTCTCTCTCTCTCTCTCTCTCTCTCTCTCTCTCTCTCTCACACACACACACACACACACACACACACACACACACACACACACACACACACAGATTCAAAATCAGAGTGAAGCGGCCCCCGCACACCGTCCGATTACACTGTCCCCGGGGTCAGACACACAGTGAATCTCCCTCCGCACCGTCCCATCACACACTCCCGGGGTCAGACACAGAGTGAATCTCCCTCCGCACCGTCCCATCACACACTCCCGGTGTCAGATGCAGAGTGAATCTCCCCCCACAACGTCCAATCACACACTCCCGGGGTCAGACATGTATTGAAGCTCCCTTCATACCGTCCCTTCACGCACTCCCGGTGTCAGCCCAATACTGAAGCTCCTTACTCATAACCCCATCACACACGCGTGAAGTCAGACACTGGCCGAGGCTTCTTTGCAACGTCACATCACACACACCCGGGTTCAGAGGCGTCTTCCCTCTCACCAATCCCCAGCACTCCGCCTTTCCATAGATTTGCATTGATCTTCTGTCTCCTAGATTAGGCGTGTGTTTTTGTGTTCAGATGGTGAGCAGAGAAGTGGAAAGAGGTTGACGGGGAGGGAGTAGGGACGTGGTGTTGAGATAGTGGTTTCTGGGGAAAGCGTTGTGGAACCGACCTGTCCACACAGAACAGTGAAGAGGTTCAGAACCGAGAGATCAACCTCCGGCGGGGGTGAGAGGTGGTTGTGTAACACCAAACGTTACCCCTCCCTCTTCCCCAAAATTCCAAATGAACACTCAGAGGGAGTGGTGTAGAAGAGTTTGCGAAATGCGGGAAACGTGGGACGCTGACGTAGATGCAGCCTCTCAGAGAGACGGGGAAGGGGAGGGGTGAACGGAGATGGCGGGAGGTGTGTAGGGCGGAGGGGTAATGGAGCCATGTTCTGCATCGGTGCAGCTGTGGCGGAAACGCTGGAGGGTGATGTACGGGATGTCGTGAGTGAAGATGACGAGGTTGGTAGTCGGGAAGGGGAGCTGAATACGAAGGGGTTGTAGGGGAGGAAGGGGTTTTCGCAGACTGGGAAGGGTGCAGGTACTGCTGGTGGTGACAGAGACTGTCGGTATGTAGAAGAGCGAGTGGGTCATGTAGAGGGGAAGAGTGAAGCAGAGAGTGTGGGGAGTGGTACGGAAGAGGTGGGAGTATTGACAGACGAGGAGGGAGAGTGTAGGGGAAAAAGGAATGACCGAGATGAGTAGTGGTACAGGGAGGGGAGAGTGTCATGGAATCGATGTAGATATTATCATGGGATGGGGTGGCGTAAACCGGTTTGGAGGTCGGGGAGGGAAGGGATGACGGAGATGAGGAGGGTTGTACGTGAGTAAGTACACGAGTTGGGAAGTCATGTTGCAGTTGAACAAGACGTTGGAGAACGGGACAATGTTCGGCTCTGCTCGCCCCCTTTCTCTTTTGCTACCTCTGTCTCGAAGGCGGATGTAAGAATCGTCCTTCAGGTGGGTGAACCCTCCAAGAGTCGGGGTTCCGATGGTGTACCTGGTAGGGCACTGAAAACATTTGCCGACCAACTGGCCGGATTGTCCAAGGGTTCGGCGGTGAGGCGGGCAATTCCGAGGTCAGCATTCATTTCCCGAGGTCAAGTACATAAACGAAAGGAGGCACTTTTGATGTCAATGAACAGTTTTAGCCTCTTACGTAATCCAGCCAGGCTGTGCTTACTTTGGTGAAGGTGTCATGTTCCCCACAGAACAGCAGAACATCCAACAGTCGTCCCGACCATTCCCCGGAGTGTGCTTAGCTGCCGCTTCCCATTGACGACTCGGACTGACAACTATTGTCTGCTACATCCCCTCATGGAATGTCTGCTTTACGGGGCTCGCACTGAGCTCTCAGTGCTCATCGTCAGAGATCCATGTTCTTGTCCCATGGTTTGTGATTGAAACATTGCATTTGGTGACTTCTATCTTATTTATTTCGAGCCTAAGTCAACGTTTGTTCCAGACCTTACTCCGCTTTGAGGTTCGCCACCAGTTACAGCTCCCTGGCGACAGAATGTAACTGCGACGTCAGTGAACTGAGGCGATTTGGTCTCTCACTGATGACTCAATGGACGGATGTCGCCTTTTATGGAGACTTCAACGCACAGGGTCGTCAGAGGCTACAGAGGGTTTTGGACTCAGCCGGCTCCATCGCAGGCAGAGTCCTCCCCACCACCTGGACACCTTCAAGACGCGATGCCTCGAAAAGGCGGCATCCTTCACTGAGGCCGCTCACCACCCGGGACAATCTCCCTGCTCATGACGACCATCGGGGAAGAGGGAGCGGAGCCTGAAAACGCAACGATTCAGGAACACATTCCCCCCCCCCCCACTCCACCATCACATTGTGGAGCTCAGGATCACCACTTCGACACATTTTCCGTATTTATTACCTTATTTTGTAGTTTACATTAATTGTACATCTTTGCGCCGTACTGATGGTGCAAAAATCCAATCTCATTCACAGATAATAAATCAGATCGCCATTCTGGCGTTTAACATGGGACACAGAACACAGACAGTCGGGGCATTCGACACGCTGGCCTTCATCAGTCAGGTTTCTGAGCACGGAAGTCGGGAGGTCACGCGGTAGCTGTACAAGACGTCTGCGAGGGTGGAGTGAGAAATTGAGGAGAAGGTGGCGCTCGTCAGTTGATACAAGTTGCCCCCACTGGCTGTCGACGGAGATCCTGGAACTCCTGAGGAACATCCGGGTACAAAGCTGCAGCCGCCTCGCAGATGAAACGGAGTTTTTCACGATGGCAAGGGGGGAGCCGACTGAACGATTGACATTCAGTACATTCGAACTTCCCAAAATACATCTTGTACACGACGTTAGAGGCCACGTTCATATCAAAGAGGGGTAATCAATTTCAACAAGACCAATCTACTTCCAGCAGACAACCGCAAGAGTTTTCACGAACTGTTCTTACTACACTCCGCTCACCGCACGGCCCGCTGCAATTTTCCAAACTAAATTCATTACACCGCGCTCTCTCCACGGCCCAGTGTTAGTCTCCAAACTAAATTCACGACACCGCGTTCTCTCCACGGCCCAGTGTTAGTCTCCAAACTAAATTCACTACACCGCGCTCTCTCCACGGCCCAGTGTTAGTCTCCAAACTAAATTCACTACACCGCGCTCTCTCCACGGCCCAGTGTTAGTCTCCAAACTAAATTCGCTACACTGCGCTCTCTCCACGGCCCAGTGTTAGTCTCCAAACTAAATTCACTACAACGCTCTCTCTCCACGGCCCAGTGTTTGTCTCCAAACTAATCCCACGACACCGCGCTCTCTCCACGGCCCAGTGTTAGTCTCCAAACTAATACCACGACACCCCGCTCACTCCACGGCCTAGTGTTAGACTCCAAACTAAATACAAGACACCGCGCTCTCTCCACGGCCCAGTGTTAGGCTGCAAACTAAATTCACTACACCGCGCTCTCTCCACGGCCCAGTGTTAGTCTCCAAACTAAATTCACTACACCGCGATCTCTCCACGGCCCAGTGTTAGTCTCCAAACTAAATTCACTACACCGCGCTCTCTCCACGGCCCAGTGTTAGTCTCCAAACTAAATTCACTATACAGCGCTCTCTCCACGGCCCAGTGTTAGTCTCCAAACTAAATTCACTACACCGCGCTCTCTCCACGGCCCAGTGTTAGTCTCCAAACTAAATTCACTACACCGCGCTCTCTCCACGGCCCAGTGTTAGTCTCCAAACTAATCCAACAGAACCATTTTCTCCACTGGAAATTATCCCAGTCTCCACTACTTTCGCTGACAAGCTCCCACAACACAGGGCACTGGCAGTCCGAACCTCAACCTTCTTCACATTGTCCAATCCAGTATTTTCTGTTTTGATTGCAGACAGCGTGAAATTAAATTGACTATATGAATGGTTAGGAGTAAATTCACTCTGACCCTGACCAGAGGAGTGTGTGATGGGACTGTGTGGAGGGAGATTCACACTCTGTCTGACCCCTGGAGTGTATGATGGGACGGTGTGGACGGGGATTCACTCTGTGTCTGACCCCGGTAGTGTGTGATTGGACGGTGTGGAGGGAGATTCACACTCTGTCTGACCCCTGGAGTGTGTAACGGGACGGTGCGGCGGGAGATTCATTTTGTTTCGGACCCCAGGAGTTTGTGATGGGACAGTGTGGAGGGAGATTCACCCAGTGCCTGAGCCCGGTAGAGCGTGATGGGACGGTGTGGAGGGAGATTCTCTCTGTGTCTGACCCCGGGAGTGTGTGATGGGACGGTGTGGAGGGAGATTCACTCTGTGTCTGATCCCGAGAATGTGTGATGGGACGGTGTGGTGGGGGCTTCACTCTGCGACTGACCCCGGGACTGTGTGATGGGACTGTGTGGAGGGAGATTCATTCTGTGTCTGACCCCTGGAGAGACTCTGTGTCTCATCCCGGGATTGTGTGATGGGATGGTGTGGAGGGGGATTCACTCTGTGTCTGACCCCGGTAGTGTGTGATTGGACGGTGTGGAGGGAGATTCACACTCTGTCTGACCCCTGGAGTGTGTAACGGGACGGTGCGGCGGGAGATTCATTTTGTTTCGGACCCCAGGAGTTTGTGATGGGACGGTGTGGAGGGAGATTCTCTCTGTGTCTGACCCCGGGAGTGTGTGATGGGACGGTGTGGAGGGAGAATCACTCTGTGTCTGATCCCGGGAGAGTGTGATGGGACGGTGCGGAGGGAGAATCACTCTGTGTCTGACCCCGGTGGTGTGTGATGGGATGGTGTGGAGGGAGATTCACTCTGCGTCTGACCTTAGGAGTGTGTGATTTGACGGTGTGAAGGCTGTTTCACTCTGTGTCTGACCACGGGAGTGTGTGATGGGACGGTGGGGAGGGAGATTCTCTCTGTGTTTTACCCCGGGAATACGTGATGGGACGGTGCCGACGGAAATTCACTCTGTGTCTTACGCCGGGAGTGTCTGATGGGACGGTACGGGTGGAGAATCACTTTGTGTCTGACGCAGGGAGTGTGTGATGGGATGGTCTTTAGGGAGGATCACTCTGTGACTGTCCCTGGTAGCGTGTGATGGGACGGTGTGGAGGGAGATTCACTCTGTGCCTGGCCTGGGAGTGTGAGATGGGATGATGTGCAGAGACATTAGCTCTGAGTCTGACCCTGGGACTGTGTGATGGGACAACGTGGACTGAGAGATTCACTTTGTGCCTGATCCCGGAGTGTGTGATGAAATGCAGCGCAGGGAACAACTGGGCTTTGTGCGTGACGCGACGCGGCGGAGATAACATGACCCTGAGTTTGAATCTGACGAATGATGGTGCACAGGGAGCTTCTCTCTGAGTTTGACATCGGGTTGTTGTGACAGTACGGAGGAAGAAAGCTTCGCTTGTGTTTGAGTCCCAGTATGGAAACCTGAGAGTGTAAAGTGAACTTTTCATAGTGTTTGCCCATCGGAGTTTGTGATGAAAAAGTGTGGAGGGATTTTCTCTCTGTGATGGGACGTTGTGCTGAGAGATACACGTTCCTTGTTCCTGATTGTCAGAGCAAGCATGTCCTCAGGACTGGATCAGAAATGAAGTCCGCTGTCATTTCATATCCACGTTGGAAACATCTGACGATGGAGCGAAGAAACATTGTTCAGACATTGATGCAAGGCTGCTGGAAATAAATTCAAAAGAAGAGCAGGTCTGTGTCATACCAAATGAGCAGATTCACATGACAATCAGAAACTCACGGGATAAAGCACAGAGTGAAGCTCCTTCCACACCGTCCCATCACACACTCCCGGGGTCGGACACAGAGTGAATCTCCCTCCACACGGTCCCATCAAACACTCCCGGGGTCAGGCACAGAGTGAAGCTCCTTCCACACCGTCCCATCACACACTCCCGGGGTCAGACACAGAGTAAATCTCCCTCCGCACAGTCCCATCACACACTCCCGGGATCAGACACAGAGTGAAGCTCCCTCCACACCGTCCAATCACACACTCCCGGGGTCAGACACAGAGTGATTATTCCTCTACACGGTCCCATCACACACGCCCGGGGTCTGACACAGAGTGAATCTCCCTCCACACCGTCCCATCACACACTCCTGGTGTCAGAAGCAGAGTGAAGCTCCCTCTCTCTCTAGACCAACATACCGCACACTCCCGTGTTCTGACATAGACAGAGCCTCCTTCTTAACCGTAATTAAATAAGTTTAATTTCTCAGAATGCGGTTTCAAACGCTCTCGGCGATCAAGTCAGAACATACCGGATTGGCAAATGCGAAGATGGGTGAGATTCTGATTTTTGCTGGATTGGGTCTGGGTCGGTAGATCAGTTTGAAGACACACCGGGGCTGTGGGAAGCGAGGGGGACAGGATTGTAGATTCGCTTCTGGCACAGGACTATTGGCGGGTGGGTGAGGCAATGGCGCTGATTTGGAGAACGATACGGGTCTGTGGGGAGAGAAGGTGGTCACGAACGTAGATTAGAATGTGACACAGAGCTGTGGGCATAAAGTGGGTCAGGGGGATTTGTTTGGAGGCACACCGGGGCTGTGGGAAGTGAGGAGGTCACGATCGCTGACTGGAATCTGTCCCAGGGATTTGGGCAGGTGCATTAGTCTGTGGGGATACAGTAGGTCAGGGGGATTAGGACGGTGACCGTCACGGGGCTGTGTGGTGAGTGCGATGCAGTGCGATGAGATTGGTGACTGTCTCGGGTGTCCGCTTGGAGCTGACATGACCCTGTTGATTTTTTTTTTTTACCTTCTTTGATAGGGAAGAGGCGTCCAGTGTTATTAACAAATATTCCACTGGAACGTCCGTCTGCGTTAACTGCGTCTCGTACGGCTGGAGGGACTATTGCAAGCGCCAACACCGTTTCATCTGCGAGAACTCTGCACCTTTGTGAAGTGATATTCCCGAAGAGATCCAGGATCTCTGTCAACCGTCCCTAGGGCCATCTTGAATGACATTACAATCTTTCTTTCTCGCCAACTCTCCCACTCTTCTCTCCCCCCGCACCGTTCTCCACCCATCTTTCACTTTTATCTCTCTCCCTCCTCTCCACCCACTCTCACCTCACTCCTGTGCACTCTGTTTCTGAGACTACTCACCCTGCGGTAAAATACTCTGCGTATTGACTCTACCTATACCACTCGGGGTTTTATACACCTCTATAATGTCATCCGTGGTCCCCAAATAATAAACTTCTCACGCCAGCCCGGACTCCACAACTCAGCCACTCGAATCCCGGCAACATCCTCGTAAATCTCCCTCTGTACTCTTTCCAGCCAATCTTTCCAACAGCAGGGCGACCAGAACTGAACACAGTACTGCAGGTGTGGCCTCACCGTTGTCTGGTACAACTGCAATCTGACTCCCCCTCCCGCTGACCTACAAGTAATTTACGTAATTACTTAAATAATTTAAGTAATTTCCGCCTTTAATCTCTCCCTTTTCCGATTTAAATTTTGAAATTTTAACTTTATGCAGTCGAATTTGCGTTACAATAGTTATGATTATGGCTACTTCGAAGACCACCAGGCGAAATCCCGACCCCACGAAACGAAAATCTAAAAAACGCTGACGAGTATTCGGAAGAACCCCTTTGGGTCAGGAGATTGGAATCGCGAATCACCGGTAAATGCACTGAAATATCTCAACAAAAAGACAAGTTTGAAGACAAGATTGACTCTTTGATCCTCGATCTTAAAGAAGTTCATCGAAATGCGGCTGACCTTTCTTCTCGTTTGGAAAAGGCTCAACAACTTATCGTAGATTTGGAAGCTGGACCGCGTCGGAATAGTATTCGAATCGTTGGATTAAAAGAGAAGTCAGAATCTGCCGACACACCAGATTATTTTGCTAAAATGTTTCAGTCTTTGTTTGCCGAGGTTGGTTCGCAACCCGCGGAGCCTGAATCGGCTCACAGAACTGGTGCTTTAAAATCTTTGGATGAAGGTAAAGACAGGCATATTGTTGTACGTTTTCTCCTTCTCTTAGATACAGGAACCGCATTATTTAGCTTGAAAGAAAACAAAGGTTATTTCAATTTCAAGATTCAAAATGTCGTTTTTTCAAGAGTTTCCACGTGAAATTGTGAAGAAACGTGCTTCTTCTATAAATTAGCTTTTCAACAAAAGCTCTTTCCAATATTACAGTACCTAGCCAAATTAAGGCTTTCTGTTAAAAATTCTGGAACTCTTATTTCGGGTGGTCCAGCCGAAGCATTGCGTTTTCTTAACTCTTTGTCTGACGAGACCGACGGCGAATCTGAAGTCTGAAGTTTGAATGATTTAAAATAATTTGACTGTCACTTGGTGTAAAGTGATGAAATTGGAAGATTTGATGGTTATAGAAAGTTCGTACCTAAAAATGTATTCTAAGCTTCGAAAAAGACTGGTTGTGGATGGTTTCAACCTTCGAAGATATAGCGGGAGTACTGTTGAAAGACTGTAGATAATTCTGAACCATTTAAATGAACCAACTGTTTTATTGTTGTTGTATATGTTCTTTAAAGTTTTTTGGTTGCTTGGGTTTATTTACGTTTGAAAGAAAGACGGGATAATTTAAAGATGGCGATTGTTTTTCCGTTTGTGCCCATATTTCACTGTCGACGAGTCTGAAGTTTGAAGTTTGAATGACTTATAATGGATTGAGTGCCTCATTGTTGATGATAAGAATGATAAGACTGGAAGATCTGGTTGTCACAGAAGGTTTTTGCCTTAAAATTCATTTTCATTTTTGAAAAGGACTGTTTTGGACGGTTTTATCTTCAGAAAATATAGTGGGAGAACTCTTGATAGGCTGTAGCTATGTTTGAACTTTCTAGAACTTTTTTTCTTTCTGCAGCATTTAAATGAATTGTTTTTTTTAATATTCTGTATTGAAGATCGTTTAATTAATTACTTTTTTTGTGCTTTAAAGACAGATTGGATAATTTAAATTTGGCCATTGTTTTTCTTTTGTGCAAATACTTGAAGAATCGTTTCGATTTGTTTTTTCTTCCCTTATCTAACATGACGGTTGTAATGAGATTTATGTTCGGCAGAGGGAGTAAGAGATTACTTTTTTATCATTCAAGTCGGCGGAGCTATATCAGTATCTCAGCTTTTCTTGGGGCTTGCGTTGATAGATGTCGACTTCTTTTCCGGGCTATGTCGTCTGAGTGAGATTTTTTTTCCGTTTTTCACCCCCGTTTTGGAATTCCGGAGCATCCGTTAATTATTTTAATTGTTGTTCATCTCCGCCATTTTCGATCACTTCATCCTGTCGTGCGTCTAAAAACTCTTTTTAGATACAAAGTTTCATGATGATATCTAAACAGCTTAGTTTTAATGTCGGAATGTTCGCGGATTATGATGCGTAAGAAAGCATTTAAAGTTATAAATCGATTCCAGCCTGACAGAGAAGCGTATCAGTTTATGAGATAAAAATTGATTCATTAAATTTTCGAGGGATCGTCAGTTTCATGCAAACTACCACAGTTAAACTAGGGGTGTCTCAATTTTTATTGATTCCAATATTCCTTTTAATCAGGAAGATATTAATAGCCGATATTAAAAGTAGATTTTTAAATATTAAAGGAAAAGTTTGTAATAAGAAAATGGATTTGGTTCATATGTATGGATCAAACGTTGACGATACGTCATTTTTAAAGCCTTTTTGCCATGTTACCTGATTTAAATGAATATATGTTATTAATGGGTCGTGATTGTTTAAATCCTTTAATAGATAAGTCATCATCCAAATATCAACTCTCTAATCGTTCTGCATCACTTATTAATTCATTTTTAACTGATCATGGATTAATTGAAATCTGGAGGCACATACATCCTTGTGATAGAGAATATTCCTTTCTCACATGTTTATAATAAGTAGTCGAGAGTCGACTATTTAACAGTCGACCCTCGATTCTTGTATAATGCTCAGAAACGTGAGTATGATGCGATTGCTATCTCTGATCATGCCCCTTCAATCTTCACATTTGAATTGAAAGACCATTTTGGCGCTTTCCAGATCCAGAACATTTATTACAAAGTTCAGAATTTGCTGAGTTTATTGAAACTCAAATAAAAGACTTTTTACTTTCTCTTTAACGATATAGTAAAAGTCTCAATGTTAGTAATTTGGGATAGTTTAAGAGCTTATTTATATGGCCAAATTATATCGTATACAGCTAAATTTAAGCAACAAACAAGAATGGAATTAGGTAAAATTTCTAAACAATTTAAAGAATTAGATAACATTAATGCCACCTCTCCAAATCTTGCTTCGTTTAAAAGAAGAGTAGAATTACAATCACAGTATAACTTATTAATAGCATATCCCATTGAAGGATAAGTGGCTAACTTGAAAGGTAAATTTTAAATTTTTGTGGATAAAAATAATAAGTTCTCAGATTCTCCATTAAGAGCAGCTAGAAAGACAACGTTTAAAGATTCGTAAAAATAATGGAGATATAGTAAATAACTATGAGGATACTAATAATACTTTTCAAGAGTTTTATTCAGATCTTTATAGATATCAATTTCCTGTAGTTTCCTCCAAAATGGAGGCTTTTTTTTTTACAGAAGATTAAATTTCCACAAATTTCTGAACAGGATCAACTGAAGCTTGGTGCTCCAATTACCGAGCATGAAATTCAGAAAGCTGTTTTATTAGTGCAATCAGTTAAATCTCCTGGACTTGACGGTTATTTGGTGGGATTTTTCAAAAAAAAAAAATTGCAAGATTACTATTTCCGTATCTTTTGGATATATTCCATGAATCTTTTGAGAAGGGTAAATTACCTTATTTTTTATGAAGCACGCATTTCCTTAATTCTTAAAAAGATTAAGATCCTGTTGAATGCTCATCGTATAGATCTATTTCACTATTAAATGTGGATTATTATGTGGACTATTAAATGTAGAAATGTCTTTCTAAAATAATGGCTAATCGCTTGGGAGGTGTTTTTACTAAAATGATCTCTAAGGATCAAACGGGTTTTATTAAAGACCGTTATTCTTTCTCTAAAGTTGGGAGATTGATGAACATTATTTATTCACCGTTATCTAACCAACCTTATTGTGTTATCTATCTCTATGCAGAACAGGCATTTTACAGAGTCGAGTGGACTTATTTGTTTAAAGTGTTAGAAAAAAATGGTTTTGGTAACAACAAATGGATTCAAACTATTTAAAGAACCCTATTGCCACGGTTATAACTAATATTTATGTCTTTTCTTTAAACTTTCTCGTAGTACTAGACTGGGATGACCATTAAGCCCTTTATTATTTAGTCTTGTATTGGAGCGTTTATCCATGTCCCTCCACGCACAAATCCATGCTGACTGTTCCTATTCAGACTCTGTCTATCCAGATAATCAGCGATGCCATCTCTAACAATACTTTCCGTTAATTTACCCACCACTGACATCAAACTTACAGGACGATAATTGATAGGTTTAATCTTAAAAACTTTTTAAAACAATGGAACAACATGAGCAATACGCCATTCCACCGGGCCCATCCCCGTTTCTAATTATATTTGAAATATTTCTGTCAGAGCCCCTGCTATTTCTACACTGACTTCCCACAAGGTCATACGGAATATCCTTTCTGTTCCCGGAGAATTATCCACTTTTATATTCTTTAAAAGCGCCAGAACTTCCTGTTTTTTAATCATCGTAGTTTCCACAACTACACTATTTGTTTCCCTTTCCTTGCACAATTCAATATCCTTCTCCTCAGTGAATACCTTAGAAAATAAATTGTTCAAAATCTCCCTCACGTCTTTTGGCTCCACACATAACTGTCTACTCTGATTCTCTAAGGGACCAATTTGATCCCTCCACATCTTTTAGCTATTAATATAACATTTGATTATAACTTTGGAAATCCCTTTCGATTTATTGTCACCTTACTTGTCTAAGCAACCTCATATATTCTTTTAGCTACTCTAATTTCTTTCTATGGATGCATTTTATATTGTTTATATTCTTCCAGCAGCTCGTTTATTCCATGCTGCCTATATTTATTGTAGATCTATTTCCGAAACAAGTTTCCAATATCCCTTGAAAACCATGGCTCACTCAAACTTTAACTTTCCTTTTCAACCTGACAGGAATATAAAGATTATGTACGCTCAACTCCTTTAAATCACTTACATTTCGCTATTACATCTTCCCCATAAAACACATTGTCCCAATCGTCTCCTTCCAAATCCTTTCGCATCTCCTCAAAGTTAGCATTTCTCCAATCAAAAATGTCAACATGGGTCCAGCCGTGTCCTTCTCCATGATTATATTGAAACTAAAGTCATTGTGAACACTGGTACCGAAGTGCTCCCCAACACATACCTACATCACCTGACCTATCCCAATCCTTAACTGGAGATCAAACACTGCCCGTTTTCTGGTTGCTAACTCTTTGTATTGCAGCAAAAAAAACTATTCTGCACACATTTTACAAACTCCAAACCATGCAGCCCTTTTACAGAATTAGCTTGATAGTCTATATGTGGAAAATTAAAATCTCCCACAATCAACCTTATGCTCACTACAAATATCTGCTATCTCCTTACACATTTGCTCCTCCAATTCCCGCTACCTATTAGGTTGTCTATGTTACAACCCTACAAGTGATACTACGCCTTTCCCGTTACTCAGTTCCACCCAAATATTCTCCCTGGATGAGCTGTCTAATCTATCCTGCCAAAGAACGGCTGTAATATTTTCTCTGACAAGCAATGCAACACCTTCCCCTCTTGCCCTTCCGATTCTATCACACTTGAGCAACAAAATCCAGAAATATTTAGTTGCCAGTGACCCACCTCCTGAAACCATGTTTCACTAATAGCTACAACGTCGTATTTCCAAGTATCAATCCTAAACTTATTCTCCTTTCATACAATGCTCCTAGCATTAAAATAGATGCATTTAAGAAATTCGGAACTTCTTACTCTCTGTTTATCCCTAACAGTGCAAACAACTTTATTATCTTTTTCTTCCTTCTCCCCTACATCATCGGTCTGATCACTCTCCTACACTATCACCTGCCGATCCTTCCTCAGAGGGTATCTACTAGCTTCTTCTATTTCTGACCTAACCTCCTCTCTCTTAGTCACTTCACGTTGGTTCCTAACCCCAACCATTCTGGCCAGAGCATATCTCCCTGTCAGGTTATTAGTCCCAAGGGATTCAAGTGCAATCCGTCCTATTTGCACAGGTGACATTTACCCCAAAGGCGGTCCCTATTATCCAAAAACTTGAATCTTTGCCCCCTGCTCCAATCCTTCAGCTACACATCGATACTCCATCTCATTCCATTCCTATCCTCACTGTCGCGCGGCACAGGCAGTAACCCGAGATTACTACCTTTGCGGTCCTTCTTCGCAATCCTCTTCCTAACTCCTTATATTCTCCTTTCAGGACCTCTTTGGACCACGACCTCGGTTCCTCACCCTCCCACTTCAGGATATCTTGGAAGCGATCAGAAACATACCGGACCCTGGCACCAGGGAGGCAAACTACCATCCGGGTCTCCTGACTGTGTGCGCAGAATCCCCTACCTGACTCCCTAACTATCGAGTCCCCTATTACTACAGCCTTCCTCCTCATTTTCCTACCCTTCTGAGCTCTACCCTTCTGGGCTACAGGGCCGGACTCTGTACCGGAGGAACTGCCACTGTTGCTTCCCCCAGGTAGACTGTCCTCCACAACAGTTCACAAACAGGAGTACATATTGTCAAGGGGTACAGCCACTAGGGTACGTTCAAGTGCCTTACTCTTTCCCTTCCCCATCCTAACCGTGACCCACTTGTCTGCCTCCCGTGGCCCCAGTGTGAGCACCTGCCTGTAACTCTTCTCTATCAACTCATCACTCTCCCTGTCCAGAGGAAGGTAATCGAGAAGCAGCTGCCGTTCACAAACACGGTCCCTTACGTGTCGGCATCACTGTGAGGTATATAATAATATTTCATTACATTATGTTTATTTACTGTCTGGCGAGACCCTGAGCCCGTTTCACAGACTATGGGTCGAGAGCTCGGCCACGATCGCATTGATGATGGACGGAATTTAGCAGAGTAGGCAGATCTTGCGGTACGTTCTCTTTCCAGTTTTCTCCATCGACTCCTGTTTCTGCGGACCTTTAGAGAGACCATTCAGCATATGCGTGAAATCGGCCATGACTGCCACTGGCTCTCACTCCCACCCACCATCCGCGCTCTCTCCTTCCACCACGATCAACACCTCCCTCTCTCAATCTCATCTACTTTCAGCCGTCATCGCCGAGAGTCCAGATCCTTGTCTTGGCAAAGGCTGGCAGGTGTCTGACGGATTCCCGAGATCAGTCTGATCTCCCCTGAGCCTCCACCGCTCCAGAGGAAGCAACCCAGGTGTCCGACCTCTCGTTGTAACACATGCCACCGAATCCCGGCAGAGTCCTGTTAAACCTCTCCGGAGGCTCCCCAACGCACTGACATCCTTCCGATAATGGGGTGACCAGTACAGTATACAATACCCCTGTCTCAGCCTAACTCGTGATTTTTATAAAGTTGCAACATAGTTCCCTGACATTTGTACTTAATGCCCCAAATAATAAAGCCATGAATGAGATAGGTCTTTTTAACCATCCCGTTAAACTGTCAGACACGTTTAGGGAGCAATGAACATGGAGCCCACCATCCTCTTCCCATCTAAATGAAGGACACGTTCGGCACATCTTTATCATCCGAGGGGCCAGTATTGTGCTGTAGCTTTTCTTTGTTTCTATGTTTCAACACTGTTTCGGGTCTTGGCTCTGATAGTGTGTCATTTCTTTCTTTTGACCTACCAAATTGCCACATTTTAGGTTTGTCCGGGTTAAGCTCCGTTGGCCCGGTCTCCAAACCATATCTGTAACTGATCTATATCCCACTGAATTCTTGGCCAGTCGACTCCGCCCTCCGCAGCACGACCTCTCGCCGTATCATCCGTAAAGATACTAACCCAGCCATCTACAACTTCATCCAAATCATGTATATGCATTTAAGAGCCGAGAGATAATGTTACAGCTGTACAGGACACTGGTCAGACACCACGTGCAGTGTTGGGCTCAGTCCTGGTCACCTCACGATAGGAAGGACGTGGAAGCCATAGAAAGAGTGCAGAAGGGTTTGAGGAACTTGCCTTGTGAGAATAGGTTGGGTGAATTCAGCGTTTGCTCCTTGGAGTGACGAAGGATAAGAAGTGAACCGATAGAGGTGTACAAGATAATGAGAGGCATTGATCGTATGGACGGTCAGAGGCTTGTTTCCCCAGGAATGGCTAGCACGAGAGGGCAAGTTTTTGAGGTGCCTGTAGGTAGTTGCAGAGGAGATATCAGGAGTAAGTTTTTTTACGCAGAGAGTAGTGAGTGCGTGGAAAGAGTTGCCGTCGGCGGTTGCGTGGGCAAAAATGATAGGTTAAATTAAGAGACTTAAAAGACTGCGGACAAGTGTGAGGTATTGCACTTCGGAACGTGAAAACAAGGTAGAACAGACGAGGTAAATGGTAGGATTGTGAAAAGTGCAGTAGAACAGAGGAATCTGGGAGTACAGATACATAATTCCCTAAAAGTGGCGTCACGGGTGGGTACGGTAGTAAAGAGAGCTTTTGTTACATTGGCCTTTATCAATCAAAGTATTGACTGTAAGAGTTGGAATGTTATGGGGAAGTTGTATGAGACATTGATAAGAACGAATTTGGAGTATTATGAGCAGATTTTAGTCATCCAATTACAGGAAGGATATTAATAAGGTAGAAACCGTGCAGAGAAGGTTTACAGGGATGATGCCGGGTCCTGAGAAACTGAGTCACAGAGAAAGGTTGAGTAGATTAGAACCTTATTTCCTGGAGCGACGGAGAATGAGGGGTGATAGATAGAGTGAATGCAAGGAGGCTTTTTCCACTGAGGCGAGGGGCGAAAAACCCCAGAGGTCATGGGTTAAGTGTGAAGGGGGAAACGTTTAAAGGTAACATTACAGGGGTTTCTTCACGCAGAAAGTGGTGGGAGAGTGGAATGAGCTGTCAGATGAAGTGGTGAATGCGGGCTCACTTTTGACATTTAAAATAGAACGTCGACAGGAATATGGTTGACAGGGGTTTGGAGGGATTTGGCCCATGTGCAGGTCAGTAGTACTAGGCAGAAAAACATTTTGGAATAGCCAAGAAGAGCCAAAAGGCCTGTTTCTGTGCTGTAATTCTGTGGATCTATTTTTCCGGATGCCGACATGGAGCTAAGGCGAATACAGGGATACGGGTCAAGCCAAGGTAGTCCTAAGGTAGGGACATGTCCGGCACAGTTTTTTGGGCCGAAGAGCCGGTATTGTGCTATATGTTTCTATGACCCGTCTACGATTTAATCCAGATCTCTGATTTACATCACAGGCAGTCGAGTTTCCAGATACATCCATAGATGCAAATACTTTCATAGGTGTAGAACAGCGTAAAACAATCACAGAATGCGGAGTAAAGTGTCACAGTTACAGAGAGAGGGCAGTGCAGGCAGACGATAAGGTGCAAGGGGCCATGACGAGGTAGATCGTGAGATTAGGAGTCCATCTGATAGTCCAAGGGGGGCATTCGCGTAGAAGCCGAGCTTGATCCTGGTGGGAATTGCTTTCGTATCTTTCTCCCCGATGAGAGGGAGTCCGGGTTGGGCGGGGGTGGATGCACCGAGGCAGCAGGAAATATGGACACGATCCACGGAAGCAACATGTCAGATTTCCAACTTCAGAGAGAAGCAACAAGACGGACAGGTTGGGACTGTAATTCATGGAGCGTAGGGGTGACCTTACAGGGACGTATAAAACCACGAGCGGTCAACGCGTACACTGATGTTCCCCTAGACATGCAGAATCGAGGACCAGAGCGCACAGGTCTGAGGTGAGAGGAGAAAGGGATGTAATTGGGGAGCCAAGTGACAAACTTTTATTACCCGGATGGTGGTCAGTCTGTGGACCGAGCTGTCAGTGGACATGAAACTCGGACTCTTGAGACTATGATGCGTGACCCCTCCAGAATGACGTCATCACTGTGAACTCTGACCTGTTTGTGCAGTGGTTGACTGCCCGCCGGGTCGCGAGGCAAAGGGAGGATCTTCATCCTCATCAATGCGCGGTTCCTCTTTCCGAAAGTTCAGCTCTGAGTAGGTGGAATTCAGATAGTCTGGGAGAGTGAGAGAGTCAGACAGGCGGGTAAGGAAGAGAGTGAGAGCGGTAGGGAATGGGGGAGGAAGTCGGTGATAGACGAGAGAGGGGGGTGAGGGAAGAGAGGGATACGTGGGGAGGAGGGAAGGGGTGAGACAGCGAGATAGTGTGAGGGGGAAGAGCGGAGAGAGAGGACCGAAACGTGGGGTCAGAGAGAAAGTGAAAACTTTGGGCAGAGAGAGGAGGGTGCGATGTGGGCATTAGGCAGGAAAACGCGAGAGGAAGAATGGGGAGAGAGTGGGAGAGGGGGAGTGTGAGTTGGGGAGAGAAGAGTGAGGTGTAAGAGAGGGGAATGAGAGGGGAGACCGAGGAGTGTAGAAGAGTGGAAGAGGAATGAGGAACAGAGAACAAGGGAATTTCAGAGAGGGGAAGGAGCGAAGGGAGCGAGCGTCCGGAAGAGGGAGAGAGGAGTGGATAGATAGGAGGGAAAGTAGCGAGGGGAGATGAGCGGCAAACTTAGGGACAGAAGGAGTTTAGTAGACCGGGAGGTGTGGACGGTTTGGAATGAGAGTGAGCAGAGAGAGGGGGAAGGAGCGGCAAACTTAGGGACAGAAGGAGTTTAGTAGACCGGGAGGTGTGGACGGTTTGGAATGAGAGTGAGCAGAGAGAGGGGGAAGGAGCGCGAAGGAGAGAGCAGAAGTGATAGAGACGGTAACTGTGATAAAGGAGAGACGGAACAACGAGAGAGGTCGAATAGAAGGGGACAGTGCGAGTCAGAAGGGGAAATAGTGTGAGTGAAGGACAGTGCTGAGACGGCGAGAAGAGACGGGGTGAGTGAAGAGCAGGGAGGCCAAAGAATGGGAAAGAGGGCAAAGAGAGTGGGGTTAGAGATGGGAGAGAGGGGTTAAGGTTTTATACCGCGCTCCCAACTCCCCGACTCTCCCACTGCCCTCACTTTTAACCACGCCGACACGGAGCAAATTCAGCTCAGCCACCTCCACTCCGCCCATGGCGCTCGCTCCACATCGCCGATTCCTCCGCACGGCCAATCCCATGCCATCTCTACTCGACTATCTTTCCCAAAGCATCCCTCCCCAACCCGTCCCACGACGCTCCCTCTATTCCACCCCTCCCAGGGCGCAACGTTCCGCACCGACCATCAAAGAGTATTTCCCCGTCATCGCATCTCTCACGCGTTCCCTTCGTGTTATTCTCAAACAGGGAATCATTAGAATGACTATACGTTTGCCCTGAGATCTCTCGACAGGATCGGACACGTGAACTAAACAGGGACAAACCTACAAAGAAGAAACTGACCTCGATCTGTCCGGACCCGGGGCTCAGGGACGGCGTTGAAATTAATTTCCCCGTACGTTACATCAGGTTCAGCTGAGGATAGAACAGTGAGGGTCAGACACAAAGCGACGCTCGCTCCACACCGACTCATCACCCTCACTCTCCGCTCACTATCCCCCGTTTCTCTACCATGAATGCCACTAACCCGCATCGAATTCTCTCCTCACACCAGCTAACCTTTTCCCTCTCTCTCCTCTGCTTTTCTTTCTCGTTGCACGCCGTTAACGCCTTCTCTTTCAGTTTCCCCTCCCTCTTTACCCCACTTTCCCTCTTACCACTCTCACGCGCTCACAGTGAACGTTACCGGACTGAAATGTGACCGGGCCGTCTGTCCCGTTCCCGGGACTGGCGCCGCCCACTGGACAGTGGGGATCAGTTACATCCTCTACAATAAGTAATGGGATAGATGACAGGACATCGGGGCTTAGGGAATGGAGGGAGGATAGTGGCAATGAGGGTAGTGGTGCGGCAAAGCGATATACTGGAGCGGGTGTTTGTGTGTGTGTGTGTGTGTGTGCGTGTGCGTGTGTGTGTGTGAGCGAGAGAGTGAGAGAGTGAGAGCGACCGCCTCGGCACCGTCTGAACCAACATTCCCGGGGTCATACATTAATGAAAATCCCTCCACACCGTCCCATCACACACTCCCGGGGTCAGACACAGAGTGAATCTCCCTCCACACCGTCCCATCACACACTCCCGGGGTCAGACACAGAGTGAATCTCCCTCCACACCGTCCCATCACACACTCCCGGGGTCAGACACAGAGGGAATCTCCCTCCACACCGTCCCATCACACACTCCCGGGGTCAGACACAGAGCGAATCTCCCTCCACACCGTCCCATCACACACTCCCGGGGTCAGACACAGAGGGAATCTCCCTCCACACCGTCCCATCACACACTCCCGTGGTCACACACAGAGTGAAGATACTGATCACCGTCCCGTGACACATTTCCGGTGGCAGAATCAGAGTGAAGCTCCCGTCCCACTATCCACTCCCGGAGTGAGACATAAAGTTCAGCTAACTCACCCACCGTACCATCATACCCTTCTCTCAGTCGGACTCAGTGTGAATCTTCCTCCACACCGCCCCATTAACCACTCCCGGGGTCACAAAGAGAGTGAAGCTCACTGGCAGACTGTCCCGTCGCACTCATCCGTGGTCAGACACAGAGTGACTCACGCCTCACCGTCCCATTACCTACTCGCTGGGTCCATAGAACCATAGAACACACAGCAGAGAAACAGGCCTTATGGTCCTTCTCGGCTGTGCCGAACCATTTTCTGCCTCGTCCCACTGACCTGCCCCAGGGCCATATCCCTGCATGCCCCTCTCACCCGTATACCTGTCAATGTTTTTCTTAAATGTGAAAAGTGAGCACGCATTCACCACTTCATCTGGCAGCTCCTTCCGCACTCCTAACACTTCCTGCGTGCAGAACCCCTCCCCACAATGTTCCCTTTAAACTTTTCACCCTTCATCCTTAAGCCATGACCTCTGTTTTTTTTTTCTCCCCTAGACTCAGTGGAAAAATCCTGCTTGCATTCACTCTATCTATGCCCATCATAACTTTATACACATAGATATCAAATCACCCCTCATCTTCTAAGCCCAAAGGAATAAAGTCCTAAGATATACAACCATTCTCTGTAACTCAGTTTCGCAAGTCCCGGCAACATCCTTGTAAACCTTCTCTGCCATGTTTCAATCTTATTTATATCCTTCCTGTAAATCGGTGACCAAAACTGCACACAATTCTCCAAATTTGGTCTCACCAATGTCTTATACAACCTTATCATTTCATTCCAACTCTTACTTTGATTTATAAAGGCCAATATAACAAAAGCTCTCTTTACTACCCTATCTACTTGTGACGCCACTTGTAGGGAATTATGTATCTGTCCTCCCAGATCCCTCTGTTCTACTGCACTCCTCAGTGTCCGACCATTTACCTTGTATGTTCCAGCTTGGCTTGACCTTGCGAAGAGCAAAACCTCACACTTGTCCGCATTAAACTCCATCTGCCATTTGACTGCCAATTCCTCCAACTGGTCCAATTCCCTCTGCAAGCTTTGAAAACCTTCCTCACTGTCCATTACACTTCCCAGCTTTGTATCATCAGCAAATCTGCTGATCCAATTTGCTACAGTATCATCCAGATCATTGATATAGATGACAAATAACAATGGACCCAGCACTGATCCCTGTAGCACACCAATAGTCACAGGCCTGAACTCACAGAAGCAATTCTCCACAACCACTTTCTGGCTTCTTCCATTGAGCCAATGTCTACCCCAATTTACTACCTCTCCATGTATACCGAGTGACTGAATCTTTCTAACTAACCTCCCATGCGGGACCTTGTCAAAGGTCTTACTGAAGTCCATGTACACAACATCCACTGCCTTCCCTTCATCCACTTTCCTGGTAACTTCCTGGACAAACTGCAATAGATTGTTTAAACATGACCTATCACGCTCAATGCGTCTAATAAATCCCTGCCTATCCAAATATTATGGATCCTATCTCTTGGTATTCCTTCCAATAACATGGCTATTACCGATGTCAAACTTACCGGCCAATAATTTCCCGGCTTACTGTTTGAGCCTTTTTTAAACAACGGAACTACATGAGCTATCCTCCAATCCTCTCTCACCTGACGCGTGTATATCGACATTTTAAATATTTCTGCCAGGGCCCGTGCACTTTCAACACTAATCTCCTTCAACGTCCGAGGGAATACCTTGTCAGGACCTGGGGATTAATCTGCACTGATTTGTCTCAAGACAGTAGGCATCTCCTCCTCTTTAATCTGTATAAGTTCCATGACCTCCCTACTTGTTTCCCTTGTTTCCATAGACAACATACCAGTTTCCTTAGTATATACAGATGCACAAAAACCCAGTTAATATCTCTCCCATTTATTTTGGTTCCATACATAGCCGAACACTCTGATCTTCAAGAAGACCAATTGTATCCCTCACTATCCTTCTGCTCTTAAAATACTTGTAGAACCTCTTCGGATTATCCTTCTGCCTGACTGCCAAAGCATCTTCATGTCTCCTTTTAGCCCTCCTGATTTCTTTCTTATGTATTCTCTTTCTCTTTATATACACCTCAAGCATCTTATTTCCCCCTCTGTTGCCTGTACATGTTATATATCTCTCCCTTTTTCTTTATCAGAGTTCCAATATCCCTCGAGAACCAAGGTTCCTTATTCTTATTCAATTTTCCTTTAACCCTGACAGGAACATAACAATTCTGCACTCTCAAAATTTCTCATATGAAGGCCCCCCATCTACCAATCATACCCATGCCGGAGAAAAACCAGTCCCAATTACGCTTTTTAGATTCATTCTCATTTCTTCAAATTTGGCCTTTTTCTAGTTTAGTGTTTCAACCCGAGGACCAGATTTATCTTTATCCATGATCAAGTCGAACTAATGACGTTATGATCACTGGAACCAAAATGTTACCCTGCACAGAACTCCATCACTTGCCCTAAATTATTTCCTAATAGGAGATTTAATACTGCATCCTCTCCAGTTGGTATATCTATATATTGATATAGAAAAAATTCCTGAACCCACTTAACAAAATCGAACCCATCTAGATCTTTAACAGTATGGGGTTCAGGCACAGAGTGAGACTTCCTCCATACAGTCCCATCACACATTCCCGAGGTCAGACACACGGTAAAGCTTCCTCAAAGCCTTCACATCACACACTACCCGGGTCAGACACAGAGTCAAGCTCCTTCCACACCGTACAGTCAGACACTCCCAGGGTCAGACACAGAGCGAAACTCCTTCCACACTGTCTCATCACCCACTCCGGTGGTCAGACAGAAAGTGCCTCTCCCTCCACACCGTCTCATCACACACTCCCGGGGTCAGACACAGAGCAAAACTCCTTCCACACTGTCTCATCACCCACTCCCGTGGTCAGACAGAAAGTGCATCTCCCTCTACACCGTCTCATCACACACTCCCGGGGTCAGACTCAAAGTGAACCGCCCTCCACACTGTCCCATCACACCCTCCCGGGGTCAGACACAGAGTGAATCTCCTTCCACACCGTCCCAAGACACACTGCCGGGGTCAGACACAAAGTGCAGCCTCGTCCAGACCGTCCCATCTCACAGACACCGGGTCAGACACAGAATCAAGTTCCCTCCAAACCGTCTTATCGCACACTCCCTGAGTCAGGCACAATGAATCCCCCTCCACACGGTCCCATCTCACACTCCGGGTCAGAAAGAGATTGTGGATCCCCTCCAGTCTCTCCCGCACTCACCTCTCGATGGAGACGGTGAGTCCGATTTTACGAGCTCCACATTCATATAAGTCTCGCTGTCGTCCATCCTGTCGAGGATCCTCTGCGTCTCTGAGCTCAGCGAGACAAACAAACACCAGATGAACGGCTGATAAAGAGAGGAGCCGAGAGCAGGGGGAGGAAGTGCTGGGGAAAGGGGAGACTGAGTTTGTGAGAGTGGTTGGTCTGGACCGATGAGAATGGCTGGCCGAAGAGTGGGGAGATACAGAGGGAGACCAGCTTGAGGGGGAGGAAAGGGCTTTACGGAAAGAGAGACGCGGTATACTTGGGTCAGAAAGGGGCGATGTGAGGAGAGAGGGGGTCAAAATAGCGATACCTGATTCCTGCAGAGAAATGAAGTGGAGAGAGTGAGAATACAGAGGCGCGCAAACTGGCGAAAGCAGGAGAACGAGAGAGACAGAGTAATGCACAGGGTGGTGGGGCGAAGGAATAGAGGGAGGAGAGAAATCACAGCAATTTTGAAGGTTGCAGGGAGAGGACAATTGAGGGAGATGGAATATGGAAGTTTGAGGGACACCCCGACCTCCAGTTGGTTTCTGGTTTGAGTGTTAGCGCTCCGATTGCTCTGCTTATCGCCGGTGCTTCAGACCCTCTGTGCTCTGGAAACAGCGGCCCCGAGACAACCCGCAACACACTCCGAAGTAAGCGATCCCCCTCCCTCCGAGAAGACGTTAGAACAATAGATTGCCATTTCTTAGACTGTGTAGTACTAATTAAAGTAAGCTGACATTTAGATAGTTACGTTTACAGGAAACCAACACACGCTGAGCAGTATCTGAGAGTTGACTGTCTTCGCCCATGAGAATAGAAGCTGGGGTTTGTCATTAATTTAGAGAAGTATTGAAAGCGTGCGGTTACACTGACTGAGCCGACATACAGATAGCAAAAGTAAAAATAGCAGTGACGTCAGCCCAACAGAAGGAACTTCAGAAATTCTCTCACACCCTCCATTCTGTCTATCCTTTTTCTCTCTCCTTTTTCCTCCACTCCCTCTCTCTCCTCTGCCTTTCAATCTCACGGCCCTCTCACTGAGCCTTCTCCTCTGGTCTCCCCTCCCTCTTTACCCCACTTTCCCTCTTCCCACTCTCTCCCGCTCACAGTGAAAGTTACCGGATTGAAATGTGACCGGGCCGTCTGTCCCGTTCCCGGGAAAAGCGCCGCCCAATGGACAGTGGGGATCAGTTACATCCTCCACAGTAAGTAAGGGGAAAGGTGAACGGTAATGGGGGCTTTGGCAATGGATGGGCGGGGGCGAGTGGCTAAGTGGGTAGCTGAGCGGGATGCGGTGCGGCAAAGCGATGTGCTGGAACAGGTGTGTGTGTGCGTGTGTGTGTGTCTGTGTGTGTGTGTGTGTGTGTGTGTGTGTGTGTGTGTGTGTGTGTGTGTGTGTGTGTGTGTGTGTGGGTGTGTGTGTGTGTGTGTGTGAAGTGCGTGCGTGCTTGTGTGTGTGTGTGAAGTGTGTGCGTGGCTGTGTGTGTGTGCGTGTGCTTGTGTGTGTGTGTGTGAGAGAGAGAGAGACCGACAGACAGACACAGAGAAAGAGAGATAAAGAGAGGACACTTTCCCAGACTCAGACAAAAGTGAAGCTCCCTCCACACCGTCCCATCACACACTCCAGGTGTCAGAAAGAGATTGAACTCCCTCCCTCCATTTCTTCCCCACTCACCTCTCGATGGAGACCGAGTGTCCGGTTGTACGTTCTGCACATTCATGTAAGTCTCGCTGTCGTCCATCCCGTCGAGGATCCTCTGCGTCTCTGAGCTCAGCGAGAGAAACAAACAGCGGATGAGCAGCTGATAAAGAGAGGAGCCGAGAGCAGGGGGAGGAAGTGCTGAGGTAAAGGGAGATTGAGGGTGTGAGAGGTGTTGCTCTGGACCGATGAGAGTGGCTGGAGGACCATTAGGGAGTGGGGAGAAACAGAGGGTGGAGAGAGTGAGGGGAAGTAGAGGGCTTGGCGAGAAGAGAGACGTGGGATACTGCGGAGAGAAAGGGGGAAGTAAGGCGAGAGTGGGTGTATTAGGGGAGAAATTAGGGGAGAGAGAGAAAACAGAGAGCAAGATTATTGGTGAAAGCAGGAGAGAGAGAGTGAGACAGAGAGAGAGAGAGAGAGAGAGAGAGAGAGAGAGAGAGAGAGAGAGAGAGAGAGAGAGAGAGAGAGAGAGAGAGAGAGCGCCTCGGCACCGTCTGAAGCAACATTCTCGGGGTCATGCATAAATGAATCTCCCTCCACGTCGCCCCAACAAACTCCCGTGGACAGACACAGAGTCAAGCTCCTGATCACCGTCCCGTCACACACTTCCGCGAACAGTCACAGAGGGAAGCACCCGTCCCACTATCCAGTCCGGGAGAGAGACATAAAGTGCAGCTCACTCAGCCACTGTCCCATCATACCCTCCTCGCGGACGGACACATAGTGAATCTTCCTCCACACCGTCCCATTAACCACTCCCGGGGTTACAAAGAGAGTGAAGCTCACTCCACACTGTCCCGTCGCACACATCCGTGGTCAGACACAGATTGACACTCACACCTCACCGCCCCATTACCTACCCCCTGGGTCCATAGAACCATAGAACCATAGAACATTACAGAAGAGAAACAGGCCTTTTGGCCCTTCTCGGCTGTGCTGAACCATTTTTCTGCCTAGCCCCACTGACCTGCCCCTGGGCCATATCCCTGCATACCCCACTCATCCATTCTCCTGTCCAAGTTTTTTCTTAAATGGGAAAAGTCAGCACACATTCACCACTTCATCTGGCAGCTCAGACCGCACTCTTACCACTTTGTGCGTGAAGAAATACCCCCACCATGTTCCCTTTAAACTTTTCCCTTTTAACCCTTAAACCATGACTTGTTTTTTTATCCCGTAACCTCAGTGGAAAAAGCCTACTTGCATTCACTATATCTATACCAACGATAATTGTATACACCTTTATCAAATCACCCCTCATCTTCTACGCCCCAAGGAATAAAGTCTAACCTATACAACCTTTCTCTGTAACTCAGTTTTGCAAGTCCTGTCAATATCCTTGTAAACATTTTCTGCACTTTTCAACCTTATTAATATTCTTCCTATAATTCGGTGACCAAAACTGTACATAACCCTGTAAATTCGGTCTCACCAGTATCTTATACAACCTCATCATTACATTCCAACTCTTATACTCAATACTTTGATTTATAAAGGCCAATGTACCAAAAGCTCTCTTGACGACCCTATCCACCTGTGACGGCACTTTTATTAAATTATATATCTGTACTCCTAGATCCCTCTGTTCTACTGCACTCCTCAGTGTCCGACCATTTACCTTGTATGTTCCAGCTGGGTTTGACCTTGAGAAGAGCAAAACCTCACACTTGTCCGCGTTAAACTCCATCTGCCATTTTTCTGTCCATTCCTCCAACTGCTCCAAATCCCTCTGAAATCTTTGACAACCTTCCTCACTGTCCATTACACCTCCATCTTTGTATCATCAGTAAATTTGCTGATACAATTTGCTACATTATCGTCCAGATCATTGATATAGATGACAAATAACAATGGACACAGCACTGTTCCCTGCGGCACACCACTAGTCACAGGCCTCCACTCAGAGAAGCAATCCTCCACTACCACTCTCTGGCTTCTTCCATTTAGCCAATGTTTAATCCAATTTACTACCTCTCCATGTATACCTAGTGATCGAATCTTCCTAACTAACCTCTAATGCGGGACCCTGTCAAAGGTCTTACTGAAGTCCATGTATAGAACATCCACTGCCTTCCCTTCATCCACTTTCCTGGTAGATTTCTCGACAAACACTAATAGATTGGTTAAACATGACCTATCACGCACAAAGCGTCTAATAAATCCCGGTCTATCCAAATACTTGTAGATCCTATCTCTTAGTATTCCTTCCAATAATTTACCTACTACCAATGTCAAACTTACCGGCCCATAATTTCCTGTCTTACTTTTTGAGCTTATTTTAAACAACGGAACTACATGAGCTATCCTCCAATCCTCCGGCACCTGACCCGTGGATATCGACATTTAAAATATTTCTGCCAGGCATGGCCCCTGCAATTTCAACACCAGTCTCCTTCAATGTCCGAGGGAATACCCTGTCTGGCCCTGGGGATTTATCTGCTCTGATTGGCCTCAAGAGAGCAGGCACCTCCTCTTCTTTAATCTGTATTCAGTTCCCTAATTGTTTGCTTTGTTTCCATGGACTCCATTCCAGTTTCTTTATTATATACAGATGCAAAAGAAAACACTTAACATCTCTCCTACTTATTTTGTTTGCATACATAGCCAACCACTCTGATCTTCAAGAGGACCAACATTATCACTTATTATCCTTTTTTTCTTAACATACCTGTAGACGATCTTAAGATTATCTTTCTCCCTGACTGCCAAAGGAACCTCATGTCTTCTTTCAACTTAAGCATTTTCTTACTCTTTTTAATACTCATCAAGCATCATACATCTCTCTGTTGCCTACACATGTTACACATCCCTGTCTTCGTCTTTATCCGAGTTCCAATATCCCTCGAGAACCAAGGTCCCTTATTCTTTTTTCACTTTGCTTTTAACCCTGACAGGAACATACAAACTCGGCACTCTCAAAATTTCTCCTTTGAAGGCATCTCACTTACCAATCACATCCTTACTAGAGTACAACCTGACCCAATCGACGCTATTTAGATACTTTCTCATTTCTTCACATTTGGCCTTTTTCTAGTTTAGTGCTTCAACCCGACACCCAGATTTATCTTTCTCCATGATCAAGTTGAACTAATGACGTTATGATCACTGGAACCAAAGTATTCCCGACACACACCTCCGTTACTTGCCGTAAATTATTTCCTAACAGGAGATCTAATATTGCATCCTCTTTAGTTGGTATATCTATATATTGATTTAGAAAAAAAAATCCTGAACATATTTAACACATCTAGACCTTTAACAGTATGGGGTTCAGGCACACTGTGAAGCTCCCTCCGCACCGTCCCATCACACATTCCCGAGGTCAGACGCACGGTAAAGCTTCCTCAAAGCCGTCACGTTACACACTGCCTGGTCAGACGCAGAGTCAAGCTCCTTCCACACCGTCCCATCACACACTCCTAGGGTGAGGCACAGAGAGAAGCGCTTTCCACACTTTCTTATCACCCAATCCCGGGGTCAGGCTCAAAGTAAATCTCCCACCACACCGTCCCATCAGACATTACGCGGTGAGACACAGAGAGAAGATCCATTCACACCGTCCCCATCACATACTCTTGGGGTCAGAAAGAGATTGATGCTACCCCGAGTCTCTGCCCTACTCACCTCCCGATGGAGACGGTGAGTCCGAGTTTACGAGCTGCACATTCATGTAAGTCTCGCTGTCGCCCATGCTGTCGAGGATCCTCTGCATCTCTGAGCTCAGCGAGACAAACAAACACCAGATGAGCAGCTGATAAAGAGAGGAGCCGGAAGCAGGGGGAGGAAGTGCTGGGGAAGAGGGAGACTGAGGGTGTGAGGGTCTGGAGAGATGAGAGAGGCTGGAGGAAGAGTAGTGAGAATGAGGAGAAACAGAGACCAGCTTGAGCGGAAGGAAATGGCTTTGGCGAAACAGAGACGTGGTGTACTGGGGTCAGACAGGGGCGATGTGAGGAGAGAGGTGTTCAACATAGAGATACGTGATTCCTGCGGAGAAATTAAGGGGAGTAGTGAGAGTGAGAGAGGGGGAGCTAACTGGCGAAAGCAGGAGAAATAGAGACAGAGAGAGAGTGGACAGGGTGGTGGGGCGAAGGAATAGAGGGAGGAGAGAAATCCCTACCGAGAGGGAGGAAGTTTGCAGGGAGGGGACGATTGAGGGAGAAGGAATATGGAAGTTTGAGGGACACCCCGACCTCCAGTTGATTCCTGGTTTGAGTGTCAGCGCTCCCATTGCTCTGCTTATCACCGTGGCTTCAGACCCTAGCTGTTCTGGAAACAAAGGCCCCGGGACTACCCGGAACACCCACCGAAATAAGCGAGCCCCCTCCCTCCGAGAAGACGGCAAACAATAGATTGCCATTTTTAGACTGTATAGTGCTTTTGAAAGAAAGCGAATATATAGATATTGAAGTTTACAGGAAACCAACACACGCTGAGCCGTATCTGAGGGTTGACTCCCTTCGCCCATGAGAACAAACGCTGGGGTTTGTCAGTAATTCAGAGAAGTATTGAAAGCGTGCGGCTACACTTATTGGGCCGGAATGCAGACAGCAAAATATAAAAATAGCAGTGACGTCAGCCCAGCAGATGGAACTATGGCAGTTCTCTCAAACCCTCCATCACCTTCTGTCTCTCATTATCTCTCTCTCCTTTTTCCTCCACTCCCTCTCTCTCCTCTGCCTCTGAATCTCACGGCCCACCTCACTAAGCCTTCTCTTTTTGTCACCCCTCCCCCT